>NW_019214165.1:616410-686093 GCF_002532875.2 Varroa jacobsoni | reverse complement strand
TATATATATATAGAACTAGTCGAGCGATCGGATTTTTCCGACATTACTGACAAAGAACATCCACATTACGGAACTATATTAAATCGCGCCCTAGTCGTTTATTTTTTCCCGAGCATATGCAAATGACAAACCTGCTCAGAGAGAACTTTCTTTACTTACGCTCTTGTCTTGCTATAGAAGATAAGTTGGTAGCGTTGCCACGCGGAAGGAACTAGCGAGCAAAGGACTTCAGTTTACTATTGATCTACTCGTACTCGTTGCGATCATTGGCAAGAGATAATAGAAAACACCGAAAACGGCCAGCTTATGGCGGTGCTGATTTTGAACTGCAATTCCCATTGAAGTACGCCAAAAGGAGAGCTCTAAGTAAAAGATTGGACTTGGACTCGCTACAGATATTGCACCTATGGGGCAAAGCACCGCTTGGTGGTTCTAAGCTGGGTCACTTGTTTACATTTAGTATTTTTAGGTAATATTCAGATATCTACTGTTTTGATGAGTCGAAAATATCTCGAACGCCGCACTGTGTTATTACCACATCTACTGCATGCGAGTGCTCTGTCTTAACGAAGGCTAGTAGCAGTTAACTGGCGATTGCCGGCGGACGAGACACGACGGAGGTACGCACGATGACTACATGACCTTCATGTAGGCGACGTCTGGTTGATAGGTCTATACTATGCTGCAGACCGGATATTTCTACGTATCGCCGTTAAAGGCAATACCAAAGTAATGCTTGACAGGCAGTGGAAATTTGACGAAATCAACGGCGTAACGGCCATTAGTGTTGACGTTAACAAACGAGATAAACGGTTCAACAATGTCTGGCTAAACAAGTCGTTGGTTAGACCCGAATCAGAGGTTTGACCTCCAAACGAAACCGAATTGTATAAAAAAATGGATAAGTAAGTTCCGTTCGTGATCATTAAGACAAGAGGGCCTAAAAAAGAACCTAATCTTTCGTGGACTATGTAGGACACAGTGCACGAGGATAGATACTTGAATGACGCGTACGAACGTACGCGGTCAGAATAAGAGCAGACGTGTTAGTTAGCCTGCTTAGTTTATTGGCTTGCTTTCGTAGTGTCTTTCTTTGTCCTGATCAGAGCTCCGGCCAGTATTCAATAAGCACCGCACAAATAGGTGCAGTGAAGAACAAAATATTCAACGATGAGGAACACAACACTTGCAAAGACGTCAAGATGCCAAGGATAATTCTACAAACGCTGTAAATACCACAATAGTTGCGAGTAGCCGTTTAGTAGGTGATCGGGAGTAGCGTCAATTTTTCGTGACATTTGCGGATAACCATCGCGGTTGACCGCTGTTGCTTGTTTTCGAAGTAAAGTACGGTTCACCTTCAACCGTAAGCCGTTTAATAGCAGAGGCTGACAGAGCCTTTTTCGCAAACTTGTGGGTCAGCTAGCTGGCTGATTGTTCGTCTGTGCATCTGTACCTGTCTGATCGCTGAAGCCCAAGCTCCGAAGCGTATCGGCCCTACTCCGCCGCAGGTGTTAGCCAACGCTATTAAGAATAGGGCAAGGTTCATTTTGTTCGCACAGTCTGAAACAACAACAACGAGAAAAGCTCTAGTGCCAACTATCATAGTTAATTGCAAACGACCAGCAGCAACAATGAACCCCCGGTCATGATGGTCGGCCTGATTATTATTATTACCACAATGCCGATCGCTCGGTAATTGTCGATCTTTCGACGTTGGCGTCCGAGCTGCTCTGTCCGGCAACTGCGATGCTCGTTGCTTTGATCAGCCAAGGAAATTGAACGGAGCGACTAGTGATAATTACTGACGCCAGCAAACAACGGAGCAGCGGAATCAAGGGGCCACGGCAGTGGGTAACTGTCAAGCAGCTGGGCACGTTACCCGCGGCAGTAGCGTCTCTTACTGCGTGATAAGTTCAGTAGCACGTTAAGTGTACTAAAGCAGCATACATCGTAAGGAACCTTATGCACATAGTATATATATATAGCGATCTGCTGAAGTACCTTTTAAAATCTCTTCAATGGACCGCTTCCAACTTATAACTTATTTAATTAGTTCACGTGAAAGGCAATCATGGGTATATTGCAGACTAACCAGCATTAGACTTTTCCGGCGCCAACATAACCTAAAACGGACAAATACAGCATTTTTTAGCTGGGAAGTTTATGGCCCCATTAAGTCAATCTTATGACTCTTTGTTCAAGTCCAAAATCGAGCTCGTTAATCGTACCGTACGCACAAATAACGATTTGACGTCAACCGGTTCGATATTTGTTTTATCTTTTGTGCATACCTCTCTAGGGTCGCTCATTGGAACAATGTCGCAACAATTGGAAAATTGTTATATAACCAAGATTGGGGCATACATACGCATTTTTTTAATAAAGATTATTTCGAAGGTTACAGATACGATTCTATTTGAAAAAAAAAAAAAAACAAAAGAACATATTTTTCAGTCACCTATAAGTGGTAAAAGTTGAACTTGGCTCAATGACCTGTTTCGCATTTGTCGGGCTAAGATTTTTCACCTAGATTCGAGTAGGCAAATGACACTTTCGAATTCTAGTCCAAGTGATAGCTGCCAAAACCTGGCAGCGTATTGTCATCTTGTTCAGAAGGCTGACTATGTTCAAAAACAATATCGTTGCTGTTTATGTCACCTCTCCCCTTTTTATATTTTTGGCGTCATAGCTCTACCATTGATTTTTCTATGTGTATACAATTCGTAAGAACAGCCGTATGGAATCGGTGAAATTTTGGAAAGGCTTATAATTAGTCTATAAAGATGGCTCGTTTCCTTCAGTTAACGCAAAAAACAAAGTAGTCTGGCTTTGAGGTGTGCAAATGTTCGAAAGCACACGATAGATTTCCATTGGTTACTGTTGCATTCAAAGGAAGCTTGATTTGATTGGTTTGAAGTTTCTGTGAATCTGGTTTTTTATTTCACAGATGCAGTTTTCCCATAATCGACTTCTGCTAGCGATGGCCAACTACAGAAAGGGCTAGCCCCTCCTGCTGAAGAGAACCATTTTTTAGAGATTTTTTTTTTCGTTATCATTCTAAGAACAGACAAGTTATTTAGAAAACATTTTTTTTCTCCTGTAATTATCGTTACGGATAAGATTTGTGCAATTTGACTGTTTGTTTCTTTGAGGGCCTTGCATTACCATACCTTTTATGCACTACGCAGTCCTATGCACAAAGGCTACACGTTTCACATGTGCCTTTTCATTTTCACACCGTTCGAAAGGACATTGTAACATGTTGCAACCGCTGCGCGTTTGAATTTGTCGAGTATATCTAGCAGTAACATTTCGCCCATGTAAAATTCTATTCCAATTTGAAGAACAGATCGAGCACGATTTCCACCACGGACAGAGGACTTTGCAACATAATCAGTTTTACGAGTTTCACATAACGCGAAAAAAAACTAATCGCCATCTTTTCATTGTTGCTATTATTGTTGTTTCTATGTACAGTACGGTCGTCCTTTGCGATGACAATGTACAATAGTACGCTCCGCTTGCAGATCGCAAACAACAACAACACCTTTTACACGTCAAAAAAATCATCTCGCTACTGCCACCTGGCAGACGCAGCCACATCGATGCACAGGAGTAAAAAATCAGTGCTTGAAAATGATATGACTACAGCACGATACAGATTCTCGTCCTAGTAATATGTTTTTTTCTCTTGTTTTTCTCTAAACAATGATTGCTAACTCGATGTGTGTTTCCGTCCAATAAATGATAGGATGATGGGCGAAGCGGTCTCTGTGGGGCGCAGTTGTACGATTCTGTTTTTTTTTTTTGTCTACATCGGCTACAGCTGTTATTGCAATTGGCTATAGAATCCGCTGTACAGCGACGTGTACAAGCGATGCATATGTACAGACACTGCCAGAAAGAACTCAAGATGTCAGCAGATCTGATTTTGTCTCTAATGGGTGATGCCATAAGCATTCACCGCGCCTAATTCATCCGAGACACAATGTCGATAAACAGTATTTTTGAACAGAAACATTATCCTGCGAACAAAAACGCCTCCGTATTGCCTATAATTATACAGAGATAATTTTTACTAAGGCGAAAGTAGAATAAGTGATTGAACTGTGTACATCTGTGGAAAATGCGAATTATCAAAGTGTTGACATTATCAACTTTACAACTATTCTAGCCTTGTGCTACTGCTACTTGTTCCCTTACCTCTGAGTCTGTAACAAGTTTGGAAATCAGAGCCTCGATGACCTTACGTAATTTAATTAAGCATAATAGGTCAGTAAGGACACTACTGGCAAGCTATTCTTTAAGAGTGAAATAGTTAAAAGTGAAAAGTTAAAGACGTCTTTATCTCAAATGAAGAATAAGACTAGATGTATTCGTTCGGCATCTAGTAAAAAAGATACTCCCACTAAACTTTCGGTGATTGTTTAAGCATGTACCGTCCAAATATGCTCCCAGTTGATCCTAACCTTCTTCGCTAGAATTGTACAGAGCCACAGGAAGTTCAATTACCCTAATTACTATTATGATTTTCGTGTACAAATGTAGCGCTTTGATGTGTATTTCTAGCCAATAGTACGGGATCGAATATAGAAAATTTTCACGCATATTCGATAGAACTTACCTAGTTTCGATAAACAGACCTTTGTGGAGGCTATAGCCAATGCGAAGCTTACGCTACATTCACTGACTGGATCGAAGTGTAATACACGCGATAGTACCAGCGAGTGCACGCAGATTACTTACTAACTTGCACTTACGATCGCAGAGATAATTGCGCAATGGTTGTGTTTCAAACTCGTGCGCAACACGGATTTCCGAACAATGCCGGCTTTGAAAGAGTGTGTCAGAAGATGTGGACAGAAAGATGTGTCCATCTGTTTCTCAACCTCTTTCCTTTTCGCTTTTTCGGGCTGCGACCCTATCGGGTTGAAGAATCGGTCGCTGCTACTCGCTCGCCGATGCTGTGCGTGAGAATCGGTGAGCGTCGCGGAGCGTATCCAGCGTCCGGCAGAGAAAACTAGCCGTCATAGCCCCCCCCCCCCCACACACACTTTATATATACGTGTAGATTTACGTTGTGAGTACCCCTTGATGGGGTCGTGACGATAACATGTCTGCCTGTTTATGTTACGTTCGTGTAATGCGCACCCGAGCAGTACCAAACGCTGTCAATCCTTAACAACGACAGTGGTAGCAGCAGCGAGACTTGTTTGTCTACAACAAGTACCACAAGCAAATCACTGTAACAATCAGTACGAGAACAGCATCTGTTCTGTGGCAGTAGGTGGTTGTTATGGGTTTGCTGGGAGAATGAAATTGGTACGTTTCAGTCAGATCTGACGCTTACGTTAAAGACCACAGCGTTTGCTTAGGGTGAAAGGAATATCTTGAAAAAGGCTCTCAGACGCCACAGATAGCTAAGCACGCCTGTGCTTAGCGCCAGTATCTGGAAATACAACTATTTGCTGTACCATTTCTTTTTGTAGTATGCTTCATTTGCGAAGCACGCGGCTAAGTTGAATAACGTCATTTGGGAAATGATCCCGAGAATGTCAGCGGTCACCTTGCCACCTTACCAAGGCTTCAACGTTTACCATTGGCAGTTTTATTGCGATTGGTAACATATCATTGTTGATATGGTTGTCTCTAAAACTGAATTTGTCATAGAGATGTAACATAGATTACAATAAACTAGACGCCAATCGCATAAACACTACGTTGGAAGCACGGTTTTTTCAGCCGCGCCGATACGATAAGCGTTAGCAATGCCGTTAGATAGATATAAAAAGCGCATTCAGTCTATGCGTAGGGAAAGGATTCCATCACGTACGCGTCGACGGTCAAGCCGAACGGATTATGTCAGCGTGCGTTACGTCTGTCCGGTGACCAGAGGCAAATAACTGGCGAACGTTCTATCGGCCAATAATATTATATTAATTGCGATGCTACAACTGATTTACCTTTTAAACCAGTGAGGTCGATAGGTAAGCCGAAATATCGTTGTTCAATTTCTAATTAGCGAGCGAAGACCTGAAGCAATCACAAGCGATGCCTACCCAGGCCGAATTTGTATACGCACAATTTTATTGGCAAATCCTGTATCTAGTAGCCAGGAAGTTTCTTTTTTTTAAGTGAATAAAGCTATCGAATTTAATAGCAGCTGACAGGCTATAGATAGATCATAGACAACATCATTGTGATTCAATATAGCCTGTTGTATTGAGCATTAGCAGCTGTAGGTTAACACCGTGCACCATTTTTGCCTATCTCAGATTTACGGTAGATCTATGTTTAATTATTATCGAACTCATTACGTGCGATAGCAACAACAACAACAACAACAACAACTGAAGGAGAATCATCCGCCTCAGCAAAATCCTGTGCGAACGTACCGGCTTCGGCGATGATTTTCCAGGAGAACGTCACGATCAAAATGGACCACCATTGTCGTAGAACACGTGTTGAAGAGCAGCTCCGACACTAAACCCACTCACTGTTGTTAGTTAGACAAGACACACCGTTCGCTTTTACGGAGGCAAAAAATGGAAACGTTCGCTGGAAGATCTCGTAGAAGACGACACCCAACTAATAGCTAATCGACTGACGTGAAAGCAGAACCGCACTAAATGATTATATATGCGCGATGAAGTTAGAGAATCAAGAACTATTCTAGTGCAGAGAATCCGACACAATATATTGCGCGCCGGTTTAGGCTAAATGATGTCGGGTGAGAAGTTCAACAACTTTTTGTGTCACTCACGTCCTCAGTACCCCTCGTAGAGTACTATAGCATCCAAACAGCCTGGCCTATAGATAGCTCTGGATCACGTTGACGCCTTTACCCACTGCAGGCTGTCGACTGATGACTGCGCGCGACCTGTAGCCATCTGAGTGTGCGATGGCAGGGGCACTTGTGGGGTGAGTGGTGAACTGCGATTGTTGTGGTCTGACCGGCTCCTGCCACTGCTGAAAAATGGTTAGACGAACTGATAGTGGTCGTAACTCTGACGCTGGTCACAGCGCTAGCCAGCCAGCCAGACAATCAAGCAGACGACGGCGACGATGAAGAAACGTCCCGTAGTGTCAGAATCCCGCGGCAGAGGCAGCGGCGACGGCGGTCGCGGTGAAGGAGAGACACGAGGGACAGGAAGGTTCAATCGCTGCTATGAGCTGTAGTAACGTCACCGGCTCTTGGCAGCTTCGTCGCCGAACGCTGATGTGATGGACAGCCTGCCACTATTATTAGGCGAGAAGGGAGGCTGCCGACTAAAGCAGAGGCAACAACCGCTGAAGTTGAAGCAAATGCTCAACGACAAAGCTGGCTTATGCAGCAACAACAAGAGAACTTTCAACAGCGACAACAAGTCGCCGAAGGAAACGCAGAGAAGCGGCACAATAACAAACGAGCAACATCATCATCATACGCAAACGGAAATGACTTTAACTGGCGGAAAATAGGCCCGTACACGAACGGAAAGAACAAGGCGCACGTATGAGAGCTAATACTTGAAGGGCATACTGATCACTGCCGTGACCAGGTGTACGCAAGACGCCAGCTGTCGAGCATGCGACAGCAGAAATAGCAGTAGTCACAACGAATGCGGGCACTTAGCAACAAACTTGAAACGTAATATATTTGTGCCGTAGTTAAATTGAAGGACAAATCATCGGTAAATGAAATACAAAGTATAATTGTTAACTTTATTGCGAGTGCTTATTACCGCATTTTCGATGTACAGATATCGTCCGATATCTACGGTTGCAACAGTAAGCTGCAAAAACCACTCTACGTCTACTAATAAAAAGTAATATTGCTCTATTGTGAATCAATACGATCATGTATATCGATTGATTAGTCTGGCGGACAACACGAAACAAAGAGGGGGTTATAAAACTACGGGATTACAATATGGCTTTTCATATACCGACGTACCAAACATATGATGCCGTATGATTTTTATTAAAAGGTTTACAATGGGATATCGTATGGGAGCGATTGGTCTACATTAGGACTTATGCATTAACAAGCTCAGCCGAGTATGTGCACAAGCACACGCATGCGGAACTTTCATTTTTACCATGTGATGTGATTACGCTATTGTGAACCTCCGATCAGAACGAGTGTTGAGCTGTTTTCTGGTCCTAATGGCCCGTTTTAGATGACGGAGTCACAGATCAACCATATAGCTTAGACGCCCTTCGTTTAATGTCATGGACTTAAATATAACGTACATGCAATATTAGTTGAAGTATTACATGGCCTGTAATGCTGTATGCTAAATAGCAACTACGAAATTTAGCGTTGATAATGACGAGTAGTTTATGTTGATAAACAAACGTCAACTTACTTACAACACGACGACCATATAAGGTTCTTCTTCTAAAATTCAAATTCGTTACCTGTTTGTCTGTGAGATGTTTAGTTGGGCTGCGCGCCCTATCAATGTACCTCTTACCCGCATTAGGGGTGAGTTTGGTCTATTCTTGAGCAAAAGCAAATCTAGAGGAGCAGGCTTTTTCTAATCATTAAGTTATAAGAAGCGTTATTTCGCTAGGAAGTTTAGGTCAAAATTGATATATCTGAACGATTTTACTTGACACAAGTTCCATGATGAAATTGTTTTTTGCAGTTAGTCAAAGCTGTCGCGGTTCTGTTGCGCCGTTCGTTGCTATATTTGCGTGCCATCCTTCAGCTTCACACGCTTACGACAGGACATCGTGGCAGCTAGCGAAGGGAGGCGTTCTTTGATTGGCCGGTTAAGAAATGTACTGATTGACGATGCTTGCTACAGCCGTTACACTAAGTGTCCTCAGCCAAATGAATAGATCTACCGCTCACACGCTGTTATTAATGCTTGCGCCAATGATAACGACACAGCGCCTTGTAGGGATAGGCCGATGTCAAGCTCCCGAGCACAGCATGAGAGCTGGCGCAGCTTCAAATATAATCTTCATGTCGATATAGAAGCGTGGACAACGCTGGAATACACTGTCCTATTATTTTGGCGGACAAAACGATGCCCAACGGCCATCAGGCACTGCATCGATCGACATAGATTAGACATTGTCAACAATGGGCCAACAGACAACAGGTAGCAACGGCGTCTATTTTGAAAACGAAAGAACTTGTTACCGAACCATACCCTCTACTACCACCCCCTTAGTTAGTCAAGCAACGTTACCCACCAAAGCTTCAAGCCGACTCCGTTAATGCTCGTCTCTATCCTATCTATCAATCCTCAGCTATTCACATATCGGATGACACTACAGACAGTAAATGCAATATATATATATATATATATATGTATGGTTTGTTTTGCCATTTTCTGTCTGCTGTATGCCCTTGCGTAACGGCGGCGCCGGTACCGGTTGTGATCAGTCTTGGACAAGCAAGAGGGGGCGGAGATCTACGTATAGTACACGGAGAACGCGGTAGTTATCTGATGAAAGTAACTTAGCTGACGGTGATCGTTCAACGTTCTCATTTGTTCGCTACTGGAAAATGCAGGACCGAACTGGCTGCCCATCAGACGTTGCTGTGAATGCAGCAGCAACAGAAGTTTCAACCGCAGCAAATGAAATTAAATGCGTAAAAAGGACTCAACCCACTTTCGAGACAAAGCTGAACGATCGTGGCCGGAGCGAGCAAAAAAGGCCCTTTAGCATTTGCCTTTCGTCAACAGCTGACAAAGTACAATGACACGGGTCCAACAGTAACAGAACAACAGCTAACGAGTGAATGAACCAGTGAAGCTCATAGACATGAGCACAAAGGCTCTGGGAGTTTCGTGGCGAAGAGCGCAGGCGAAGGAGATGATGATGAACAGAAGGACAATTGGCACTGTCACGTTTGTTGCTTCTTATAGGCCGAATCAGCCGGTGGCGACACTTTTCACGGCGCGATGAGGTTCAATGAAGGTCAGAGCCTCAGACGGGAGCTGAGAAGCAGTTCGAAGTGGCCAGTAAAAGGATGACCGTGCAAGGTCGCATACTATCATAGCTTGACAGAATTCTATAGTCAATGTATACTTGAATGAGCGTTTGTTATTGGACTATATATTTTGCAACCCGTAACTCCGAACGAACTGTTTGACGATCGTTGAGGTATAATCGTATCGCTCAATGCATACTACATAATATAACTATATACGTGTGATCAACAGCATTCGCATACCTCGGCCACCTCATACACATTCCATAGGTTAGGGTCAAACTTACTATCCTAAGAAAGGCATAATTAACAGCAATATAGTACTAAGCGTGCGTTTGAAAGATCGTACTTAAGCTTCATCCGCCGTGTAACAATGAGAAATTACTATAGGACAAAGGATTCGCTTGAAACGGCTGAGACAGCATCCCTGCACAAGATAGCGGCCGTAGGCAATATGTCTATTCTTATTTTTTCAAAAATAAATAAAAAATAACGAACAAATTCCCACACCAGTTAATAATGTTGTTTTTGACCCGGTTCGTTACTGGAGTACATGTAACATACATTAACTCAATACGAAGTTTTAATGGTATTACCATTATTTTCGTACGTACGGTATTCTCCTTATCTCGAAAGTGCCTCTGAACTGAGTTTTTCGGCGTTTCTATTATGTTAGGACTTACCTGAAATAAAAACATTAGAATTTATCTCAATATGATCAGTAATCTCAGATCAAAATCAACATCGTATACCTGCTTAATGATGCAGCTCAAAAAGCATCGTATTGTTTAAACGGCCTCTATCTCTAAATGTAACGCCAATAGAAGAGCTACTCCACCTTTGTGTATGTAATATTTTACATTTCAAGCTTTCCTATTCAAATTATACAAATATATATTTATAAGGACCGAAGCTCCGTACGTCTCAAGCCTTTGAAGCTCAGACTTGAATCTAAAATATTGCTTATGTACGGCTCCTCAAACAAGAACCTCTTATATATCTTCGATTTAGGGATGTTTTTTTAATAACCACACATCATTATATCGAACATTTATCACAACTTAATTTTTGGTTTATGTTATTTTAGCTTTTTCTAAGTGCATGCTGCAAAAAACCATCGAAAAATATCTAGACCCTGTACCTTAGCGATTATTAGAGAGCGACTGTACGAATTAACAAAGCTCATTATTATTATTATTATGTCTTATCCAAGAGTCGACAGGATAATTAGACGTATACACTTATAAATAAAAAAAGAAGCCATTTAACATTGTCTGGTTTACACGATAACATTTTCATATACATTAGTATTTGTTGCCTATATAATATGGCATAACAATAGTAATAATAACTTAATAAATTAAGTGATAACTTGTCTCAATGAGTTAACAACTGAAATGCGTATGGTTTGAATCAGGCAGACTTTGCAAGTGACTTGGTCGAAATTTCTGCGTTTAACCTTAACCGTGGATGTGCAAGGTAGACTCTAATTCAATATAACACTAAGTTTTAGACTTCAGAACCGATGCCGTTCATAAACCTACCCAGATGGGACCTCCGCAAATGGGCCAAGTGTTATAAATCTAGTCATCAGTTGAGTGCCTTCACCTTCAGCACTCAAACTCGTCTCGCCACCGCAATTGTTGAGGCGATGATTGCCTTCCTGACCAGCTACGACCATGTCTAAATGATGTGCTCAACTATCTTCGACTAATAAAGCCTTGCACACAATACACGCATGCGTGCGTTAAGCACGGCTGATCGTTTTGTATAACACCGCGCAACCAGCTACAGCCACCGACGATTGCTCTTTCTCTCGGTATCTGGAAACGAAAACCGCTACTTTGACCAGCCTTTCGCCTGTCTGGCTTTAAACACTCATATAACAAGGATCACCGATGCTTAGACGTTGTCCACTTCTCACTGACACGCGTCCGAACCCAAACAAGCTGGCAGGCCTCACAGGATCTGGTAAATCACGTGGTTATTGACAGTGGTTAGTTGGACACCCCGCACTCACGTGCACCTTGAGTAGCTGGCGTCAGTCGTGGGCTCTCTCACTAGTACCGTAGCCAACTATCTTAATGCTACTACTGCTGCAGGATCTATACGTCAGGTAAAGGCAAAGGTGTAGCGGCCGTTAAGTTGAACATCGGAGTTAAACGATTGTCGCCAATTTCAACGGCGATGTGCTGTTCTTGGTTTCGCAAGTGCGACCTCACTCAGAGCGGGGGTTCGAAGGTGCGCAAAACAGAGGTAACAGCAAGCGAAAGGTGCCGATGGTGTGGACCTGGAGAATGTCTGATCACAACTGATTGTCTGGTGGTTGGCTGACCAGTAGACTGACTAACTGATGCTTACGCAGTAGCGCCTACATCAAGAAGCGGCTGACTTTGTAGCGTCCAATAAAAAGCTATTACCCAGACGCTTGAAGATCTCGTAGTAATAGCGCTGAGCAGAACCGTTTATAGCCTGACTGCCGTCGCTGCTATCGAGAAGCGGCGCATGTCGAGACGCTGCTGTTGACGCCTGCACCCACTGACGCCTGCGTCGGCAATGGAGAGCCAAAGCAGAGTTAGTAGTAACCGAGAGAATCGGCGGTGGCGTCGGCGCCAGACAAAACGAAGAGAAAAGCATGAATTTTGTTGTTTCTTGTTTTTACTTTGGTATTTGCTAGATGATGTTAGCTCAAGAAGAAGAAGTTATTGCCGCTCTTTTCGCTAGAAGCTACAGGAAGCATTAGTGGCAATGTTGGTCGACCGCTTGATGGAGCGCCCGAAGAAGCCAACATGCAACGCACCGAGTCGCTTGCACTTCGTGGGTCCCAGAGTGAAAAGCAGCTCAACGACGGCAGCCAAATTAACAAGCAGCGAGAGATACATAGTTCTATTCGGTGCCGGATAGCGAGACAATAAGCCCAAAAAAAATGTCGGCATTAACTCACTTCCGTCCGTTCAGTCGGCTTGCAGGCAACAGTCGACTGGCATGAGAGGGCCAGACTCGTTCATAGTTACCTGTGAGGCGCCGGGTCATACTGAACAGGCCAATAAAACATGAGAAAGGGCGAACCACCGGCATAGATGAACCGGCCGACGCCTCGGGCTTCGTCTTCCAGGACGAACGAAGAACGGAAGGAACCGGGCCAAATCCCCTTCTGCTTTTCTGCGTGAACGTAACAAGGAAAGCTTGTTAGGCTGTGACGTTCATTACCATTTTTATTGGACAAACTTACGAGGTGAAACAATAGAAGGAAGATGACCAGCGAGGATTTCAGCTGGGCGTTGGTAAACACTGCCGTTGCTGTCCGTACACGCCTCAGCAGCTGCCGGAGATATTTTAGAAGAGCTGCCGTGTGTTTGAAAGATAATTTTTTTCTCATCGAAAACTCAGCAACAGCTCCAATAGAACTTACGTATGGGATTTGACGCAGCTGTGTTTACCCCCCCCCCCGCGCCTCCCCACTACGACTGCTGCTATTAGCTAACTAGAGCGGTGCTACTATATACATATATATGTTATGCTCGTGTCTGCTCAACAAAATTCTGGTTCATAAACAGCTGCGACTCACTGTCGCGCACGAACGTCAGCGAATTGCGCTCGACAAAATGGAATTGAAATTCCCCATGAGCCGCGTAGACGAAAAGCCTGAGTGGCCTTCTGCGGACGATGGAGTTGTACTAGCGATGGAGCAGGACAAAATGCTAGCAGCTACCGATCAACTAACCGATTTCGATTTTTAATCTGAATAAGAATTTTCGTTTTTTAATCACCTCTACTTCTACTCCATAATTTGCATTGAAGTCTTCGCCTCGGTCAGCTACAATAATGGCTGTAGACAAAATGATGATCGACTGTTCGATTCTATTATTAAATAACTATAGTTTCTATAATTAATCATAAGTTGGATTAACTTATCGATGCTCCGTATACGGTAGCAGCAAAAAGAGGACAGCCTAAGATGGGCGGGCCGTAGTGGTGGTATTCGAGCACATACAAAAACGAGCGCTCTTTACATTATATACCTTATATACATATTTTACCTATTAGTCATATAGTTAAGATGATGTTTATCACACCTAACAGTTTAACAATATCAAAAAAATGTAAAAAGTTAGTAATAAAACATAACAGTGGCTTTCTTTGTTCTTAACTTAAGTTACTATAACGTGGTTTGGCTTACGGCTGTCCACCTGCATAACTACAGGTTACTTTATTTGGTTCACGTAGCAAACTGAGTTATATAGCAACAGATCTACAAAAATTGAAAACTTGGGTGCAAACGGCAAAGCAGGAACGCCGATTCCTGACGTTTCAAAGTTACTCGCAGTTTCTTTGGAAGTTCTGAAAGATTTTCCGGCTTGTCCTTTTTTACGATTAACTATACGGCTTTACGAGAGGCACATTTTGAGACAGAGTCGCTGATGTTCATACAATTGGTCACAGATGCCAGTTCATGTATTTGGAACCGCGTTTGGAATCGTTAAAAAGATTTAGAAAAGGGAAATAACTTGCGAATAATTTGTTTGCCATTTTTTTCTAACATTTTGTTTACCTTTTGCATATTTTAATATGGAAAAGTTCTTCTGGAAACAGCATCCCTAACAGCGTTTTGACAAAACTGATAATACCAAGTTAAATAGTTATCGCTGACTCAATCAATTATAATTGTACCCAAAATAGTTCATTTAGGTCTTACACGTCAAGATCAATTGCCACCATTAGCCGATCGATCGATCGATCGATCGATTGATTGTACGACCTAAGAAGATCGTATAACTTTAGAACACAGCCTGATGCTCTTCTGATTAGCGCATCAGTAGTCGATTTAATGAAATCTCTACGCAGTGATTCCACGAAGACACCCATCTACCAGCAGCACTATGATATGGCCTTAGACTTCCTGTAGTACGAAACTAATCCGATCCAAAATAGGTAAATTATCGCACGATGGTTACTGCTGGCACCGTTTGCCCCATCAATTTGCCTTCCGACTTGAATATAATTGAGGACCATCAGAGAGAATACGCACATGACTATTGTTGTAAAAGAGGAATTTTTTAAGCTACAACCGACTTAAAATCGTCGGGCCGTAATGTTGTGAAGGAAACATAGGGCGCTTCATCCCTTCAGGACTTTCGTTTTATCGTTATCACCAGCTGTCGATTCCATGATATGTAATCGGGGCAGCGTGGTCAAAAGGAAACCACCGTAGAGTATGTACCTTTGCTGCCTACTAATGGTATGATTGAATGTATACATATGATGCCAAAGTGAATTACGTGTATTCCTATGTGGTTCTACTCAGCAACGATTCGTCTCCCTAATCTACTGCTGGCACATAACGAGCTATACAAGCCATCTGAAATGTTGCGCCTTCCGTTCGATGCGGGCAAGGCTGTTTATTGATTTTTCATTCAGAAACAGTGGGTATGTGATTTTTGAAGCTGCAAACCAGGGTATGAGGAAAACTCCTTCGTTGTTTAGAATGTGGTGAAAAAAAAGACACGACTGGTCTTCGATTCATGACATCGTTGTTGCGATAGCACCCTTTGTCGCACTTTAGTTAACATTCGTAGCCCCATCAACCTCTTACATCCCCCCCCCCCACTCTAAGCCCTACTGATATTACATATCGGTGTTCGGCACCATAAAACAAAATATACTCACTAGTTGCAATATATTAACTACTCATGTCTGAAAAGTAAT
Source organism: Varroa jacobsoni (assembly GCF_002532875.2). NCBI lineage: Eukaryota > Metazoa > Arthropoda > Arachnida > Mesostigmata > Varroidae > Varroa > Varroa jacobsoni. The sequence goes on along the minus strand of NW_019214165.1, from coordinate 670,450 downwards.
GTTATACTTGCGAGAAGTTCTATTAAATCAACGTGTCTTTTACTTCCGCTACATTTATCGCGTAGCAGACAACGTTCATCTCGTTCCGTAGTAACCACACTACGACTACCACCTATCCGTAGGGTATATTTAGATATAATTTCTATGCTACACATATATGAAGGTGAAGACAGCGGCTAGAACTTCTCGCTAGTTAGCTGCCCATGCATCGCTATGATTGCCCGGTAGCGTGCGAACGTCCACGTTCGGACTTATCAGTTTCTTTCTTTTGTCGATGTCGGTTTCGTATCGCGGCGGAATCAGCGGTAGCGTCGAACAACAATGGGATAATCAGTAGCCAATCCTCTGACTGTGTTTCTCATTGAAACACGTTCTAACTGTTGTACTTGTTACAGCCACGCGGCTGTTCGGCTTGCTTCTCCCCTCCGCGCGTGGGCACCTCGCGAAGGTACCCATCTCCTTTACCGCTTCGTTAGTCGACTTGTAGGCACTCGCTGTTTAAAACGGAAACAAATACTACGGATGTTGCAGGTATGATCACAAAGCTTCATACGAGTGGCTAGCGATGCCTCTACACACAGAGGAACTGGCCGGATGATTGTCGCTATTTTTCAAAATTGTGCTTGTGCCAATGGTGTACTATCCAAAAGTGTTCTGCTGACGCTGCGAGTTTTCAAGACGAGCTTTATTGCAGCGTTTCTCCAGTTCGAGTTTCCTATAATCGTTATATCTAAATGAAAAGATGAAGGCAGTGCCACCGGCTTTTCAGAGCCTTTGCAGTTATCCTGCATGCAAGGGTAATATGTACGTCAATTAAGTAAAAAACACGGATAAAAATATATATGCATATATACATATATATATATGACGGTCTGGCATACCGTACTAATAATGTATTACTGGCATTTACACGCAAGGGCATTGAAGATGCGCGAAAATAATAATAATTTCACTAATTATAAGGAGAAGAACATTATTATTGTTCTTTTAGAATAGATCCGTTTCGTTACCTCCAATAGATACTATGCTTCAATGTTTTTGGACTTGAAAAAGTTAATTTTCATTGGGCTGGTATGTTTTCTATCAATCGGTTTCGAATTTTTCATTGTCGACGTACTTTGTGATTAACTATCTAACTCTTTCTCTATCTCTTCCGTTCTTGATGCACCCCGGTCATTTGGCATCTTAGCGATGATATCCAGTAGACCGGCGCAAATTAATCGTTTCGTTACCACCGTAACCAGCCTTTCACTGCTATCTATAATAGGTACTGCTACCATCACTACGGCTATTCAAAGTACCGAAGTACCTCGCTCCCGTATTGCACTAACTTAAAGCGACTTATTCCTAGAATGACAGAAAATACAAGACACCTCCTAGCGCCGGCGGCAGATCCTGTAGCATTGTATGCTGCTCCTGTATAAACGAATATTGTCCTAGATGAACAGAGAGGCGGGAAGGCCGTCCTTATCGCACGAACAACGATAGCAATTAGATTAGCGTATAGGAGTATCTTTTAGACGCTCGCGGAAATGCTAGCGTGGAATTTTCCAGCAACAGAAAGTATGGAGAACAATATAGATTTGTCGATTCACAAGTTCCAAAGGAGACAGTCGCAATCAAGGACGACAGATGATAGAGCGCAAAGTTGAACAAGGTCCCTTATACCTGTCCGGTCTGTGAGCCTTGTATAATGATAACGGTGCCACTAACCACACTACACAGGTGTTGACTAGAAGCGAGTTAAGCCTACATACCTAAGGCAGGGAAAACTCAACATGACATAATGCGCCAGATGCATGTGAAACTCTCCAAGAGGAGCACGCAAGCCACATTTTGGACCACGGTTAAGGACATGACATGATGATATGCGTGGATTTACAAAAATGTAGAGTAAAAAGAACGATTTGTTTCTAAACCCATTATGCGCAAAAAAGAGGAACTTGAAGCGGTGAAAAAAAGTTGGCATGAAAAGAAGCGTCAGGAAATATGTAACGCGGAAAAATTTTTCCCTTTTACTCCCACGCTTTGAGAAATCTGAAGCAATGTTGCGACGCGGTTCCAGGCCTCGAAGAAAGGAATAAAGAGGATAACGATTTCAAGCCTACTACTGTGCTCTACATCAGTATACGGTTTTATTTGTCTGCGGACAGGTGAACAGTCCCACACTCGAGCCCAGTCAAGCAAACTATAGCGAAATGTCCGAATGTCCTGGTGGGGCGTAAACACATCATAAAATAAAGAACTAGAAATAACTAGATACAGATAATGACACATAGCCGCGGTAGGGTCAGATTTGAAAAAACACTATCTCTTTGTGTAAGTACGTAAGCGCTACATTATCAATGGACAACCTGGTTGCTCCCAGCAGTTTGCGATTTATTAAGCCCGTCCATAAAAAAACAGATGTTTCTTTCCTAAAACCCAGCAGAGCTTCAACGTGAGAAACGCTTTCAAATTAGAACAGGGCGTCCGTTCTGTGTAAAGGGTATAGCATCAAATCAATCCACAAAAAGTGAAATAGGATAAAGCCGATGGCCTCTATAAGGAACAAATAGACAAGCGGGCTCGTTTGTAATAGCTACAATGTGAAGACGAATTTCATAGATGGCGTAAGGCCCCAAAAAGAGGTGCAGTAATAACTATAACACTACACCAACTATCATTCGTCGTGAAGTTTCTTCATACAACAAAAACAAGCATAGTCATATGGACCGATACAAATGACACAGACTACTATACTATAATATAGAAATTAGTTAAGGCCATTAAGCGGACAAATTAATGAAAATTGTTTTGTTGTAGACATTTAAAGCGTTTTATTTTATACGCCTGTCACTATGCAGGTAACCATACGTCGAAAGTGTGTTCATTAGATAGTGATTTAGCTTAGCTACCTCATTCGATACGTATATTTTCACGTACTTATGACATGGTACATGAAAGCTAACTAAAATACCACTGAAAAAAACTTTTTTTCTATTCATTTACGTAGATTCACTGGGTTTCTGACAAAGTTAATACAAGCACATGAAACAACATTATGGCCCACAAAAATAACTTCAATGACAAACTGCAATGATGTTATACTTTGCGTCGAACAAAAAAAATCCAGTGAAGCTTCGAGGTGGAGCACCTCGTTGCAATAAGCGACAAAACAAGATCACTATTATAGTGACCATGCCATTGTACTGCTGTCCATGATACCGGCCCGGCTGATTTAATTTTTTAATAATAAAACAAATAACTATTCTGCCAAATGTTTAGAGCGCGTTTGGGGTCTTCTTTCGCGCTGGTCGACGACGACGCGTGGTCAGACATGAGAGACTTTGATTTTTTATAACAACACAAAGGACGTTTTTGTAAAAAACGATATCTTAAAATTTTGCAATTTATACGATAAATGTCTGGGTATCACAGAGGGATATTCCAGGACCATAGGTCACTTACACGATGTGATTGTAATTCAACTAGTTCAAAACGGATACGTGTACAGTGAAATCAGAGTTGAATATATGCACTATATAAACAACTTGTGTTAAGAGAAAAAACAATAATAAAAAAAATATAGCGTAATTATTTACTGTATAGTTCTTTACTTGATTAACAAATTTGCCTATATAGAACCTTATTCCAGTGCTAAGAAAGCTTAGCGTCGATATTTGCTCGATAGTTGAGATACAGTCTATGTATAAAGTTGTCAATGTAGTCCCATCTACCTGTCAAAGGACACGATATTAAAAAGACGCTGTGGTAAACATCGCTTTTCCGTAGCGTGTCGGTGTCCGCAGTCGCTCTATAACTGAATACTACTATAACAAAGAAAAAAAAACTCCAGCTTTTCTTCGAATAGTTGATGTACGAGAGTCGCACGCGCTTTCTTCTATCGAGGATAAGTTTTTTCTGAATTACTCGTCATTAAACGGGGCATCGCTCCCCTTTATCTCTTATGATCGGCGAGGCATACGTGCTACGAACGTTCATCGGTGACTTTAAGTACGTTTTCAGAACTGCGTCGTCGAATCCTCAAATTGTTTGGCGGTCCGTACTCCTTTGCCGCGTCTCAGAACCCTTTCGTTCTGACAGCTATTAACAGCTATTAAGTTGATTCATTAGTATGTCTATCTTAAGTGTAAGTAAACACATAAAGCACTTGTTTCAAACAACTCGGCATTTGTAAAAATGAAAAGAAGACACACGCAAGTAAAGATAGCCACCGGACTGAACCTGGTAAAACGGCATTACATTTCGAATACAAAACGTCTGTAGACGTTATGCAGGGGCTTATCACGTTGGCTGATGCTTGAGCCGGACGTTCTCAGCTGCAAAACTTTTAAATATCGTACATATGAAACATACCGGTTGTCGATTCTCATCTTGAGTTCGTAAAGGACGCTGATGCAATTGTATTCCAGCTTGGCGTTCTTAGGTGGCACCGTCCACAGACGATACCGACGAAGCTCTCTAAAGCACAAGCGCAATATGACAGCTAACTGTGCACAGACACGCAATCACCAAAGCCAGTATCAGAAGACCTCTGCGTGCAGATCTTGGTACTTTTCCAGCAGTTCCACGATGGTGAGAATAGGAGTCCGCGCAGTAGGCTTATACACTCCGAAGTGTTGTGACGAACGTAACCAAAATCACAGAACTCAGCTCGTAGATAGCATGCGTTTGCCAACTATACGGTACAGATCAGCATAGTGCTTTGTCTACGTGTTGTATAACGTGCTTACGAATGGTTTCACAAAGGGAAAACGGTTCGCTATATAATTCTTGTTTTTCAGATACCTGTCGCTTCTAGCCTGCAGGATAAGTGACGCCAAATACTATGGGTGTTGCAGGTTTGTTTTATAATTTACCACCTACGCACGCTTGCCATGATGCCCGCCCCAAGAGACGCAACCAACTCCACTTACCACTGGGCCATGCTCTCCTCTCTGGACAGGGAGCAGAAAGATCTGGGCAGAGCGCGGCACATTTAATAACGGCAGCGGCAGCCCCAGCTGTTTCGGCAGCATCTTCAGTTTACGCCACCCATGCCGCTGCATGAATTTGCCGAATCGAAACATCGACCCTTGCACAGCAGCACTGGCAGTTACGGCCGCTCTTGCTATAGGCTTACTTTCACTTGCGCCCGCATGTGTACTGACTTACGCTTGCGTTAAGCAGGCGTGGCGGGGGCGGTAACTGCAAAATCGCAGTTACAACAGCTGGAGGAAAACAAGTGATGCCTCATTCTGTCAGTTCGCAAAGACTGCGATATACTTGTCCGCACGTTTCAAACATGGCAAAAGTATAAACCGGAGAAGGTGGGGGTGGAGTAGATGGTCGTTATCGAGCGCACGAAAGCTGTAAGAGACCACAGAGGTCCAATTCAAATGATGACTTGGTAGAATCCTCCTACTACCATATCTTTTCGCACTTTTTTTGGTAGCGAAGTTCTAACAGCTGCGGTGCTGAGGTCTGGGCTTCTTAGATAGTTCAACTTTAGATTCTTCAAACAGACGTAACTAAAAAAGGGCAGGCTTATTTTTTACGACCCAAACATTATGGTCTGGACAAAGAAGACAATGGTCTAGCAAAAGCAAACCTGGAGTACCTCAGCACTATTGTTACATGAGAGTACAGGAACTTTATTAATATTTGGCCAAAAAATATTTTCGCTAAAAACTATAATCTGTTTAAATAAGATATCAACAGGTCAAAGTAAATACGTATCAGATGGATGATGTTCAATAAAATACGAAACGTCTTTTTCAATTACGTTCCCATGCTACGAATCTAGTTATGACACCAACACCACCATAATTTTAGGATTAACTTAATTTGAGTAGATAGATTCTTGTGATAAGCGTTTTTTTCCTGGTAATTTGTGAAGGCTGGATGACCATAAAGCAGATTATTATGTTCGAATCTGGGCATACGCTTCAAACATTCTTAGATCATTTACGAAATTTGACCTGCCGCGAGATTTTCGTCTACGAGTCAAAAATCTATCCACGGTGAAGAAAGCTGAAGGACGCAAAAGCGAGAGAGTAACTCGAAGGCCACCAAAGGCGCGGGCACGATCTCCAGCCTAATCAGACTGCCAGTAGGCCAATGAAAGAAGGACAGACGTCTCCTAGAAGGGGAAACGTTGTCAATGTCAGCTGATAAAACATATAACGAAAACGCCGAGCGCGCGTACCACACGACTTTCGTAAGAGCGTCGAGAGAGTCTTAAGGGCCATAACCTATGAGGTAATCCTGGCCAAGAGTCGGCAGAGAAAAATATTTAGTAGTTAATATTTTACTACTCGTCCTGCTAAAAATAGTCTATGCTATTAAAAAATATGTAATATATATAAGTTACTGTAATCCGAAGGTCCTCTATCTGTAGTCTTCGCTAAATAACGTTGGGCTAATCAGGATGATTGTGTAAGATATTTTACTGCTAAATATAGTAAAATATTTAAGCTTTGTAAAATCAGAAATACTAATTATCATTATATTAACTTTTAACAGGTAATATTTGACAAGGAAAAGAAGATGCTTGTTTTCGACGACTTCCGCCAGACTCGCTATCTGTATTTACTCCAAGACTACTTCCCCGAGTTTAACTCACGGGTTTGTCTATACTTCAAGCTCTACCACAAACAGCGATGTATAAGGCACTGCTGTTCGTTTCGATGGTTTCATCTTCATGTTTACTGTGCTATTCTAGCGTCAGTCTGGGCTCCATAATAGGATCATTTATCAAGGATTCGCTAGCTGACGTTTTTTCGTTCAAAATCCTAATTAACAGATCATGTGGAACGCCACTGCGGCAATAATCGTATTCACAGCAGCGAATCGAGCTTGCGTTTTTGCCTACCTATACCTCAGTAACATTGTTTCCCCGATTATCACATAAATTATACATGGTCCCACAACTTCATTGCCCCTTTAACGAGCCCAATTGGAACGTTGTCTTCTCTTTTTTCATCTCACTCCCTCTATGTTTCGCATGTTAACTGCGTTCTATCTTATGGATCCGTATGCGGTCATCCATTACGCCTATCACCAAGCCGATAAAGTTCCGTTAATACGACATCTTGTCGCTAGTGCAAATCCTACGGCTAATACCTCGCTCATTTGTAGTTACTGTTTGCCTCATTTTTTATATACACGATCTTCGCCAACTCGGTCTGATGTAAACGTCTATAGAGACAATTAATAGTGAAATGTGGACATCGGCCAGACTGTAGAATTAGATGATGCAGTTACTCAACTGTAGACATCATTTGAAAAGTATCTAATCAGACGGAGTGCAAAAAGCACATAATTAAGACGAGAACAGATTGGCAAGGCTTCCGTTAGGACGCGTCAACAAAATAATCAGACGCTGCTTGTAGAACTAGAAAAGTCGGGCGTCTACAAGGTATTCGTTGTGGTCACAATGTTTACACGGAACTCGTGGTCGTCGGATCTTGATGTGACGCATGACTCATTCAGGTGTCGTGCGAAACAGCCAAAATGGCTTTTCGGCGACTGGATGTCTATTGTTCGCAGCTATCTATCTGACTCGGTTTGAAGCCCCAAAACTTATTAATGAGCTGTAGGAAATGTCTGTTAAAAAATGAGGCAATTAAAACGTATACGCGATAACCGGCAGTGTAATAAAGTGCGATAGCTGAATGATGGGGTAAAGGGAAAAGAAAAAGCTAGAAAGGAAAAGCACGATAGTTGAAAGAAAAAAAAAGGGCATGGAACCTAGAGGATCTAACAATTCACAGTGATTTTTTCCCGACACTTTCATATTTGTACAAGCATCCAATATCTGCTCGCCGATCGCAAAAAATAACCGAAAAGCTTATGACTATGACTTAGTTTTAATGGCGTTATTTTGGAAATTCTGTAATTTCAATGTCAAATTCGTTGACGAAATGACGAGAAGATGCGCCTAGCTTTGGTGTCGTTTCTTCTTTAGTTCTACACCACAAAGTTTTATTAACCAACAGTGAGATCTGGGCACTGCTCAAATGTAAAATTCTATGTGTAGGCTAAAAAAAAAAGATGGATCCTTCAACATTAAGGGCAGGGCATCCTGTTTTTAGAGGAACATGTTTGAGTCTAGCTTTCTATCTATAGAAACATAGTAACTTAGTAAAAGGAAATATATCGTATCAGCTTTCTCACAGTTGCTGCTAATGATTACGGGAGGTACCACGCCTTAAATTAAAGTATCTTATTGCGGCTTTGCTCTTTTTCCCATAAACCCAAAGTGGTGTTGCTGTTCAAATGGCATAAGATCTTCATAATTACATTAAATTGTGTTATATCAATACATACCGATGTAATTGTTGGATGATTTCTACAATGCATTGTCTTCAAGCGTCGGTAATCATTGGGGCAAGAGCAGGAGAACAAGGACATGGCCGACCAAGTGAACAGTGTACTTTTCACGTGTCACGATACCTCGAGTATTTTATTATAGTCAATTTATGTGCAAGTAGATTTTTAAATCTACGTTACTATGGCCAATGTTTGACACTAATCGTTGAAAGGGAAAGTTGCTTGCAAAGAAAAAAATCAGCCACAAGCTGATCTATTAGTAGAGGGCAAATTTTAATAAACGGTGTCTGTAGAAAAAAAATTGTTTTCACTGAATGTCGATGTCATTTTGGTTTTTTTCGTTCGAAATTTAACCGTATGTAGCAGTGATGTCGGTAACAATAGCATGCGCGTCGAGCTGAATATGCATCTTCACATTACTACTCATACAGATGAGAGAGCGAAGAACTATCAAGCGGCTGAATGCGTCGGAATCTTCACTAACTAACTAACTAACAGGGAACTAAATGTTCACTCACAAAGGAAACGTGAAAATGGAACACTATATTACACGAAATGGACAAAACGCAGACGACTAGATACATAGAGCTTCATTTATATCACTGCTATTCTTCAACACTGAAATTTTCATAATAATAATCTCATATCATTCGCGGCACTCGGCGACCAGCTTCGTCTGTTGCCCGAACAATTAGCTACTGCTACTGTGAGAGATAACGAAAGGAAAATGTGTCTTCTCCGTACACATATAGCGAACAGCTATGAACGAACGTCCTTGCCCATGAACCACGAGACATTTTTGTCCTGTCGGGATTATAGCGACCGAGTGCGTAGTGTTTTCAATGTTCGCAATTCCACTTCGGCAAACGTGCTGGAAGTTTCCATGTAAAGTAGATATTGATTGGGGGCTGCCAACGTGAACGTGTTTAAAGCACGTGACGGCTCTAGTGCCTCGGAAAACATATTGAAAGGCTTCGCTGTACGTGTAAAAGCATCATGACAAACCCGTCTCCCTATATTTTAGCAAATAAAAACATTATTCATCGCCGTAGACATTACCGCCAGAGGAGCTTCAAGTCCTGTAGAAAAATCAAATAGCCAATAAACTTGGTACTATTCTCGAAAAGCCATGGCCTTGTCGTTAGCCATGGTGATTAGCTGATCGAAGCATTGATTTGTGTATATATATATATATATATATATAGATATATGTTGATCTTTCAACCTCTAATTGAACTTTCGTTGTCCATTGATCTATTAACAAACGCACGAACGGTAAACGTCGTGAGCACACACATTCTTCTAGAAATGAAAAAGCCAAATGTAAATATTTCACCCGCTAATTGCCCCTCTAGTAACGCCAGTAACAGCAGTCAACACCTTCCGAGATAGACAACGACGAGCAAAAATGACTGTAGTGCTTTTCTTAGAAGCGTTATTAATGCCATACTATAGGTCAATTAAGCACAAAGTCCAAGAATAGACTTCCCTCGCGCGAGCGCAACGCCAGCGGCTGATGTAATTCAGCCACACAACGCTACATTGCGTTATTATATCATATTATTGTTTTTATGTAAATCTCCATGGCTACTACCGAAAAGTCGTGCCGCCCTTATTCTTATGATGATTATTAGAACACTCGACAGCCTCACCTGAAAGACAAAGCCTCCCATCTCATTTTTATTGTCTGTTACGCCATTTCTTATGGCAGCTGTTCTTTTGATTATTATTATTGTTGTTAAGCTGAAAGGTGGCGGTGGCGAAAATACGAATCAAAAAAAGAATAGTCTTTCTTTCATAACAGCCTTTGTTGAAACAGTCTGTTCTTAATGGCGACTCTTGTAACCCAGCTCAGGTGGTTGGCGTTCTTCATCGCGCACGAGGAAGTCCGCTATAAAAAAAATTAAGAATACATACTCACAATGCGTGTATTTGTCTATGGGACATTGCAACTAGACTTTTCCATAATTCAACAGTGAAATAAATCTGATTTTGACAGAAGCCGGCAACAGCCGAGTTGTCCAACAGTTACAAGGACAAGTACCACCGTAAATACAATCAACAATAAGGCTGCTGATTCTTCTATGCTAAGCTTCTGTTCGAGTTTCGATGTTACCGATGGTTTTTCTTTACTGAGGACACGCTTGCTCCCACTCTGGGTTCCATTATGATTGTGATAACGCACATCAAATAAGATGACCCAATACTGAAACTGCTCTCGTCACGGGGGCATTTAATATCGATCCTATGATGCTAAACATCATTTGTATAAACAAACGAGTCAACATTGCACACTTGCCGAAAATCGATCGCCCTAATTTCTCAAGCTCTTAGTTTACCCTGCTGACCTTTAGCTGAACCGGCGATATACAAGGCGAACTAAAACTTCTTTTCCACTTGTCCAGTGATAGCGATAAATTGATAGATCCTGCAAAGGATCGTTCGTCCATCTTTTTAGGTCTACCTACTCCCGTCTCATTTGGTTTTTGTGATTCATTCGTGGGAATAGCAAAGCTGCCTGTGCACGTTTAATCATCAACGCTTCTACATTATGACCCGAGGTAGGTCTCCCAAAGTAACAAGTGGGATAAATTTTGCTCGATTAATACGGCGCTATAGAAAAAAACAGGCAACAGTAAATCAAGTGCCATCGGAACTGTTCCGGTGCGCTACGTCAAAACAAATAGAAGGAAAGGCTTTTCTTGCAAATGCGGCGGCCTATATGTTCCAAATTGGCTCACCAGTTTTAGCCGAAAATAGTTAACTGCGTCATCATGTTGAGATCTAGTTAATCCGTTTAATGTATTTATTTAGTGCAAAAAATAACTCAAAAACGAGAAAATGGCAAAGATTTTCGTTCTTGCCCGAGAAGACTAACAAACACAGCTTTATATAATGTAGAGCCCACTAAACTCCATATAAGGCAATTCCTTTAATAATATATATACGCGCTTAACAATTTCAGTGTCCCAATGTACATGGATAGGTGAAAAGTTTGAGACAGTTATAATATAAAAAAAGCTATCGGATCCTCGAACGAGGATCTTCTTATACAAATTCTGTTTATTCGAAAACACTTCTCTCGTTCGCATTCACTTCGTGGTTTCGTTATGTATTTCCCACCCTAATCGAGTTACGAACGATCTGACTTTTTCCCCGTTCCAAGACGCTTTCGTTGTTCCTGACTCAACAGAAATATTACAGTCTGAGGCTTCGGTGAGGTACATTGAGGCTCGATGAGTGCTCCAAAGCGCTGCTATTCCACTAAGCGCCAGTCGACTATTACGATTGTTATAACTTGTGGTTTACCGTTTATTCACATTTCCCTAGAGATTCATATTGTTTTTACCTGCTTTTGTTTTTTAGCTTTCTTTGCATGTTCTTCTAAACGGTTGTTTTTTTTTTACTTGTGCCTTTCAATATATTACCGGTTTTATGGGTTGTTGAATCTCAATACTTGTGAATATGCACTAAAAAGGTTAGGACGACTGTTCGTAGATAGGTAGCCTCACTGCTGTTACAATATTTCCACGTTATATATGAATGTTGTATCTTCCATTGATTCTATTCACAGTGATCTGTCTTTTGCTCCACTCGCAATTATACACTCCACTCGTTCGGCTTAAAGAAATGTTTATTTTGAGCGAATACGATGTTTCTCGTAGATTCTGTTGGATTGCACTGACAGAACGTGATTTTCATCGAGGGTCATTGGCATTGTCTAACAAACCTGAGCATACTATAGTCGAAGAGCGTAACTAAATCACAAAAAGGTTCTCCTTTACTTTATAGCACTGACATTTCTATTTGTTGTAAAAGTAAAATATTCCCAGAGCGCGCTGCCTTCAAACCAGCATAAACACAACGACAACCGCGACGACAACAGGCTAATGACACGAACAGAAATGCAGATAGCTGAGAAATTTTTGTTCATCCGTTCAGATGCAGATACACGATAAAAATATCCCAATGATATGTACTCGTCCATGGTGGAGTTCTCTCTATGACGATCCTGAGCGGCGATTGGTAGCAACGTTTAAAGTAGATGGAAGCCCAATATGGAACCTACCGTGAACCATTTTTCTATGGACAGTCATCATTCGATCACTTGCAGATAGCGAATAGTCGTCCAGACAGGCCGGCTCTCGCAGACCTGAAATCGACGCCGGCAAAGTCTTCACGACAAGAAGATAAAGGTCAATTTAGCGACTGGCTTGGCATAGCCATCTGGCTCATTGTGGGGTAGCTGCGCTTCCGTGTAGTCTGTTCACTGTTAAATGATGCTTCTCCGTCATTTTTGGAACGAGACACTACGAGAGAGAGAGAAAGTCGACGTGGCAGGAAAGTTATTGCGCGTTGTGAGCCGGCCATCTTTACTCGAAAAGAAGGCACCTATTGGTGTGGGTTGAAAATTCTCAACATAGGTGTTCTAACATAAATCAGAAATCACTTGAAAACGTACATCTTACGCATACGACAATAATGCTTCTGAAATATCCCACGCCCTCATCTCGATGACGTGGGTAGTTAGCAAATGCTACCATTCACGAAAAGAGTCCCGCAAAAAGAATTTGGCCGAAGTTATCCACGAACATTTTCAACTCTCAGACGGGGCACATTTGGCACGTGTTAATGGTAAAACATGACGCAGTACTCTATAGCGCGTCGTGTGAACAAATTTATCACTGGCTATCATGCAAACCAAATCCCCCTTTAACGTGCTCGCGATAACAGACTACACGCCCCCGTTTCTCCTAATTTCGTATATAATTGTCGGCCATGCAATTTCCGGCTATTGTCGTTAAGCTCTATCGTCATTGCACGCCGGTAGACAAAGGCCGCGTATATCATACATATATATAACAGACATACTGACAACACGTATCTCAGGCAGATACTTCTCTTTCACACTCTCATACAGCCAGACAGACGTACATCTTCTGCCACCTGACTCGGCTGTGAATGAGGTCGTATAGTAATAGGCCAGCCGAGGAGACGCAAAGCCACGATGCAACACTACTGAAACATTATTTGCATTAATAGTCATTGTTTGTTACCGTCATCATCGGCAGACGGCAGTTATATCTGACTAGCTTGCCATCATCACAACGAAAACATGTACTTCTACGATTTTATTGTTAAGGATTGAGTTTTACGTTTGACATTGTCATTAGGCCTAGGCTTAGTTCGCGGAATGCGTTCAGACAGATAAATTCACGCAGTATCTGTCACCAGAGTGAAGAGCGGCGATTTGCCTGAAAAGACAAAACTCACAAGCGAAGAATGAACGAAAATAATAAAATCGGAAATATATATTGGTAAAATATCATAAAACGTATTTGATTTGCGTGTTAGCTTACATTTTCACGCGATTTGTGCTTTTTAGGTGATTCCTGGTAATAGAAGGTGAGAGTACGTACTATATCGTAAATTGGCGACATGTCTCTCGGCGTTTCCCGAGGCGGATGATAAAATTAGCTGTCGAGCTGGGTTTGCCACGCAAAGTGATGTGAAACAGAGATATGCCCTTATTGTTTGTGCAGAGACCCATATGCTCAACACTATGTAGGAGTTAGCCGATTCTCTGCCGCCAGCCATCCTTACACACCGATTCAAATGTTAACCTCGTCTACGATATTGATACAAATAAGAAACAAGAAGCACACGTATTGATACATATCGATCTCTCGGAAAGATACAGACGCAAACAAACCTATCCTGATTTGGTCTGAAAAGAAGAACGCACAATGGCAGCAAAGGAAACAATGACGGCGGTGACCATATTAGCAAATAAACGGAAAAAACGTCTCTGTTTTCCTGACAACGCGCAATTTGCAGCTACCGGAACTATCACACCTGGTTATAGTTTCGTCACCATTTATCGTTCGCCACCCTTTTTGCGTCGGAGTCATGTTTTTAGTGCGTCTAATTCGTCCGCCTTCATAAATAATCTTTTACACATCATTTTTATTTTTACGTAAAAAGGTGTCTGTTTTGTTTTCAATTCGCAAATTTCCAGCGACCCAACAATGAAAAATAAACTGATCACAGCTGAGAAACCAGACGACGTCGACGGCCAGACGAAACCTCAGCCATATTTGAAACTGGTTGTAGAAGAATCGTAAGTCAAGCATAAAGTATGTACACAGACCTGTTGGCATTCTGGTGCCCGAAGGAATAGTGGTTATACTATAGCTATTTTTCTTAGTAAACTGATAATGCTACGCCGGTCTGCAATCATCTGTCCCTTTGTAAACGAAACCGAGTACTCGGGGCGAAGTATTTCCAGTTTTTCCAATAATATTGCTCAAAGTCGCAGCTAAATAGAGATGTGTCGGCCCTTTGCAGAAGTGGCGCTAAGCAGTGACGACTTTTATGGACCACTGGTAATACGTTTGATGTTATAGGAACAATGGCAATCAATGTGTCTTCAGATCGATGTGGGTTTGGTCGGGTGTGGCACTGCCCGAAGTGCCAAGGCTAGTCTGTCACAAAAAGGAACAGGCCTGAATAGAGAAAATGGTGTCATCCAGAATGTGCATCTGAAGTGTGTGGTATAGTACAACGGTGAAACAGGGCAGACTACTATAGCTTCCGACCGTCTGCAGCAGCGGCAATCAGCGTTGCTTGTGCAAAAATAACATAAATGCTCTTTCTAAGAAAGAAGACCTAAAAACGATCAACCCACATTCGATGAAATAGTTAGACTTCATGGACCTACAACCGAAGAGATCACTCTCCGGTCAATCTGCTAATGTCGTCCTAATAATGACAATCTAAATAGTCACCTAGCAGCATAAATGTAGTGCTTTTGTTTGTGCTTTTCTATTGTGTGCTAGCCGCATAGGTATCAGACACTTTCTGGAGGCAAGACTTGGGACGCTGATGGTTCGATTTATAAATTATCATCATAATAAATACTTTGGTAGGTATAAACAAATAGAAAATTTTGCTAAACTATTTTATATAGCACTAACGGATGTTAATAGCTATAATAGCTAACTCACTGGCCGTCGACCTGTTCCTAAACGAAATAAGGAACCCGTTTACTGGACCAGATTGTTAGCTTCTCATACGAGTGGTCGCCCTGTTCGACACGGCTCCGTCCTGCCATCACCAAAAACCTTTGCGACGCCACACAGTTTCGCTCCTTTGCATGCTTTCTGACATTTCTGCTTTTCGTCGGTGGTGTGGCAGTATCCTTGGATCCCTTACCTTCGTCACAAACGCTTATGTGAGTAGTAAGGGTCTATAGGCGTAATTATATAATTTTAGTTATAATGTTACTGACTTCTTTACTGCATCTCGGAGCTATTGGGCACAGCACCTTCACTTCGCCGTCAATATTTCTTCACGTAAATATTCAGAAGCATCATAGCGATAGCCGCCAACAATGTTGTCGGCGCTAAATAGATCTAACCGCTACGAGTGGTTTTTCGCTCGTCTATACCAACAACAATAATAATTTGTATGTTGACACCAATCGACAACAAAACGATGATCATTTTCGCTAAAAATTAAATCAACGAAATAAAACCGCGTCCGTTTGTCTGCCGTTGAGAATTATCTATCACTAGTGAACTTTTCCATTGTACAGCCATAATAAAATAGTACGACAATGTTGGGCGGTACAGATAGATGAAAGGTGGTTGTCATCATGATCAAGTCATGCGTCAAACGTATAATACGCGCTTCGCAGATGTCCCACGAGCAGCAGCCGGATAGCCAAAATTGTACTGGTTTCTTAACAATAATGGCTAAACACACTTGTTGTTATCTTTTAGTATCTGATATACCGGACCTGGCCTCCATCATTTACTTCGATGTGCTAAAGTTAAACGAGTTCCACTTCACAGCGTTGTAGTCGATACTAATTAAAAGCCTTTGTACTGAAGCTGGGATTAAAAAGAAAGTACGTGAAGCCGGAAGAAAGCGATTGACTTCAATTAACTGTTGTTATCCACAAACAAACTTTTAGGATCGGTATAGCATATATACATACGGGATCTAAGAGGACTTTGTAGAATCAAAAACAGATATAGTACACACACACACACACACACACTGTAACAGGATAATGGCATTCCGCATGAGAAGGCATCCCCTAACGACTTAATGCTGATGGCTATGCCCGAGGTTGGTCACGTGTCGCAGCGGGAAGCAGGCCAACAAAGCTTTGGACGGAATTTCCCAACAAAATTGTCTGTAGCGGAGCAGATTTTTCCTGACCTCGTTGCCCACTGTCTCCGTGGCGCAACAGTCATTTGCAATGATTATTGTTCGTTCTTCGGCCACAAAGCTTTACCGTGTACCCAGCGACAGATATCATACGTTACAAAGGCAAGCAGAAATGTGAGAGAACTAGATGAGTTTCAAGGCGGACACGTTGGGTCGGCGCAAACAAAATATGTACGAGATAATCGTTTACGAGTTCTAAATAATTCAGCTCTTTGACCTCTTCAGTGAAATGTAATCTTCGGAGATACTCAGAGAAGTTTGCAGAAAACAATAAATATCTCGCTGAATGAGTCAAGGGCGAAACTCTTGTACGTAAGCTTTGAGCGATACTTTATCAAGTCACCGTTGATCCATTTCTCTGCAGCAAATTGTACGCTTCTATCGTTTGTATCGTAGGTTCATTGAGCAGCCACTACTCTGCTACTACAATTAAGTGTACCCATATAACTCATCCAGAATAGCTAGTGAGGCGGGAAAATTACAGGGTGGGAGCCACGATCTATCAGATCCCGTGTCAACGTCTGATAGCAAACGTGCATTGCGTAGAGGGCATTTTGCTCTGAGGGCAAGTCAGTATAACATCTGCAAGGTAGAGATCGTATCAGTTATTCGTCCGCAACCAATGGACTTCCCCGAAAATCGAATGAGAGATGCCACCTTCATACTGTGGATGCCGTAAGTTCGTGCTAGAGATGAAATGGTGCTTTACTTCTATTAGGACGATGCAGGCGTCGGTGGCTAACTCCGCCATATAGTCGCCCCCCTTGCCTTCGATTAGATAAAATTGTAGCCACCAAACTTGACAAATGATGCCATCCGGCACATGTACATAAACATTCGCATCGCTCTGGCTATACATGAAAAATATTAGCACGAGTATATATGTACATATACACATACGCATGTTTAGCACCTTCACGCACATTTGAGTAGCCGTACATTTTACTTAAAAACAATAATCGCAGGCCAAAGCCTTCGGACCACTATCATGTCTATTACATCCAAATCGAATGCTTGAATTGTCGTAAATATGGCGTGTATAGCGTTACAATGTTCAATGGCACACAACTGACAAGATGTCGAAATATTTTTCGGGTCTATACGTAATTTTGCGTAACGTTTCAACAATATTGTAACATTACTCAGGCTATAGTCAAACTATGTTGTAATCTATGCTTGATGCCAAAAAAAAATAAAAAACAGGAGAAATAGAAACCGATAAACACACTGAAAGATTCTGTTTTATCAGCCTCTCACCTTACAGTCGACACGCTTTGGAGCGGCATTAAAAGAAATGGCGAATAATGAGATCAGGATCAAGAGTCACCCGTTAACGGAGCCGATATATCTAACAGTAGTACTCTGTAACTATAATCTAATCAAATTGTTGATGAGAAATAGATAAAGTACGTGACCAAAATACAACGCTCAGCTGCAGAGGCCTGACGCTATTCTGTATATGGCGCGCGTTCTTTTATGAATCCTGCTACGTTACGATCCAGCAGCAGTATACAGGGCGATTTATTTATGCTTTCTCATATCAACGGGACCGTAACGATAGTCAGGGTCGTGTTTTGTAAGGCTTTGCTTGTTCAACGTCGTCTGTTCAGCTGTCTTAAGGTTGCAGCAATATACCTTGCTGAATGTTATTTCAATACCGACGCTTTTACTTACTCATTACTTAATAATTCTCATGACACAGTGTACCTGATATTCCATACCCCTATTGTTTACAATTATGTGCAAGAGTTTTCCTTCATTATCGAAAATAATCCCGGAACTAGTATCAACTGTAAAGTAGGCTTATGAGAGGGGTACCGTTCAGATATCTCGGTACAAGCTTCACTGAAAGTGTGTGCTTCGTGTGAAGTTGGTAACAGTGGCCACTTTTTTTTTTAATTTAAACATTTTTTTAAAGCTCGCAGCTTTTTCTTATTTTATCCTTTGCATTACACCCGGTGCTTACGAAAATGTTTAATAGTTAGATAATATAGAGATTTAGCCAATATAGAATTAGAAGCCAAACGGTGCTTCGACTAACATTGGATAAAGTAAAATGTAGGTTAATTAGAATTGAGGACCACTTGGCGACTCTTAGGGCTAGGCTTTTTCAGAGCGCTGCTTTTCCCAGAACTGGGTCAGTCATTTGTCCGGTTCTCCCAGAACATTAGTTTATTTCATTGCTACTCTATAGCATTTGATCCCCTCGAAGAAAAACAGGAAATCATTGTGAGCTTTAGTTTACTGCATATACTATATAGCTATTATCCAATTAGTCCTAAAAACTGTGTTCAATATAGCAACTGCTGGCTCTTACGCCGAAGCGTGTCTCCCAGCGTGAGAAACTCCAGGGGTCATTGATTCTTGCCACATCCTCCGCGTTTCTAGCCGAGACCCGCCCATAGCAGTTTCGAAACCTCGCTTTAGTAGTAACAATGCTTGCCAAAACAAGAAAACTCGACGATTTGCTTGGAATTGTTCACCATTACAGAGCAACGATTAGGGCTCTGAGTTCCGTTGAGCAGCAGCTATTTCTAGGAGCGTTTGTCTCCAGCTCAAGCAGCGTCGTTGGGTGCCCCTTGATCGGTTCGCGGCGATGGTATCAGCATATCGTATATAAAGTTCAATATAAAAAATACTTGCCTGTGGACGATGTATTTGTTTAAAGTTGTTTAATGCTGGACTTTTCTGCGAAACTAGGTTAAATTTGCACTCATTCACATCCAGTCGTACACCGGTAACAGCAGCACTAGTTCACAGCAGCACACGGTCAAAATAACTGGCGGCGCTGGAGGCGCTTCGGAGAGTATCTACAACAGGACAAACACACACTGATGCGGTGGCTTCAAGCAGCAGCAGCAGCAAGAAAAGACACAAACCAGTCTGGAGACCGACACCGGCGGCGGAAGGCCGCTCAGACAGACATACGCACAACAAAGCGACAACAACATCGCTGGGGGTGCCTGGGGGACTCTCACCCCAAGGCCTAACCGCGCCCTCACCCATTGTCGTCTGGTGGGGTGGTTGATCCTCTCAGCGGCTCAGCAGAGGCCACCTCGTGTGGAGCCTAGCTAAGGAGATGAACAGTTTCAGCAAATACATCGTCCTCGTACAGTTACGGCGCTGTACGTCGTCTGCTAAGGAATGGGGTGATGGGGGCGTTGGCCCTTTCTCAACGCGCCTGTCGAGGGAGAGAGCGTTCCGAGATGAAAACCGCCGAGAAGAAAAAAAACCGCGGAAAAGTTTTTTGATTCGTATCAATAGAATTGAAAAATAGTTGAACACTGGGGATGAAGTAATTCAGATTCTTGTAGGGACATGCGGAGCATTAGGATAAATGAACGGAGAAAACGGACAACATTGGGTGTATCTGTCAATGGACGCCATAGAGTCATTCTGATGGGTTGATTCATCTAATGTTCTCGTTGCCATGGCGCCTCGGTTCATGAGTCGAACATGTTCTCATTGTCATGGCGCCGCAGTTCATGGGTCGAACATGTCCAGTTGTAGGATCTGGGCTGAAGGTATTGACGAAAAGAAATGCTCAAACGGAAACAGCCAAATTATTTCAAATATCCAGATGAATTATTCGAACCTGACATTCGCATCACTATCGAACTAAATAGACTCTACTAGCTACTTATGACAATCAAGCCACAATCAGTTGGCAACCCGCTCTCTTAGCGGCCCGAATATTATCATCGGCTTCAACACACATGTAAACATTAGGCAAGTCTATACGTATCTACGCACTCGATAAGGTAATGGAAAAGGGGCTAGGAAGACACCGCTGGGTCTGTTTTAGCGTTCTAATAATTTATTTCACAGAAGACCTAGATCAAGTTTTATAGGTATTACTTACCAAATATATGATAAGCCCATCTACGTTCGTTCTTCATAGCTTTAATTGACATGGAAAAAACCTCTAAGCATGATCTACTACTTAACGGAGTGAACAAAGTCGCACGATAATGTATCTACTTAGAAGTTTATGCAGTTTACACGTATCATATTTGTATGAACACACTATCACTTCTTTTTGGCTTGCGAGCGTCCTAGCTAGCTCCCTATTGGCGACCATTTGTCACAGTGGCGTATCATATTTATGCATTACATAAGCGATACACGGCGGCATAAATTCAAACTTTTCTATTTTAAACATTAATTCAATATCATCGGCGTCTAATTTATGGCATCGATAGGTTTCCTTAATAAATGTTCAGCTAGTTTTGCTATACTAGTTTACACAATTTTACATTAAACTGTTAATGCAATGTGAGACATTTTACCAAAGGGCAAGGGTATCGACAGTGACGCTAACTTGGTAACGCTTGATAAAGCACTAGAATTAATGAAAGGCCACGTCAATAAACTGCGTCAGCGTAGACTATTTTTTCGTCAATCTTGGAAAATCTTTCGCTGGCACAAGGCTTCTCACTTGACTCGTCCTCAGAAACGTCTGATCCGATCGGAGTTGTGCACGTTTTAACATACGGTCGTACGTTGTCCACAAATAGACCTTGCACATTTCCACGAGGTGTGTAAAGGGCGACAACAATTACCTACGATCATAGCACTTATCATTGAACTCAACATGCTATAAAAGAATTCACGAAAGCTGCAGTGATACCTTAGCCAGTGGGCCCTTTAACCGGACGCCGGCTAAGGCGATCACTAGTCCGAGATCCCTACATACGTTGTACAAATGTATATAATATATCGCTATTTAGTATCTTATATGATGACGGACGCATCGTTAGAGAAAATAACGGACACACCGTAGCTTAAGTCACTATCCTATTAACCTACTGCAGCAATAGCGTCCCTTACCTTTGCTTCGTTGTGCAAAGAATGAGCTTTTCCAATTCCCAGATCCGTAGAGTCCCTCCAAACGAGCTGCGAAAATGCGGCTCCCTGCGTGTGTAGTACTTCCGGATGAAGCGAGTAATCATAACGCATCGCTCCCCCGTGGTACCAATGCTTAACAACTTCCTTTGCTTGTTTACATAACAGAAACGCGTTTGTAAGTACATACGCACGTAGTAAACATTTAGAGCAAGCTATAGAAATTCCTAATGGCACCGAAGTAATAATACACTTAAAGTACACTTATATGAACGTAAGAGATATAGATAACCGTCCTGCGAGACACGGCACCTATTGTTAAGTCACTGATAAAATAGAACAGCTACGTATGTCATTGATATTTGTTAGCCATTCCTTAGGCTGTTCCTAAGGGGATCGTCAAGTTGAAACGCTTGTACTATATGCACTCATTATGTGACGATGGGCTCTAAGGCGTCTAGCAACGAAGTTTTTGTGACCCCGTCGTTCTCCTCCACCGCAGACAAATAAATGACCCGGCCATATCTCAAATAAAAAAGCAACCCTTTGCTTTTCTATTACTTTGTTATCAAAACATTGGGAAGCAAAGCCTCGCAAGAGGCCTCTACTTCTTCTCTCAAATTAGCTGGATAAGAATATTTTCGCTATTCTATTAGTGAGGATTTAGAAGTTTGAACGGAGGAAACGAGCCTTTAGCGAGGATATTTATTCCTTTCAGTAACGAAACGTGGGCGTTCAAAATGGTAAGTTTTTGCGCATTAAATTACACACAGCGAATATATTTGTCATAGCTTTTTTTTTTTAATTAAAAGCTGTGTAATCAGGTAAGCGAAGTACGATGTAAAGCATGGCGTGATACAATATGCCGCAACTTCGAATCCAATATACACACCCGTCACATCCATGCGTGAATCCACGAGAAGGAGTGGTTGATATTTGACGTAAAGGCTCTGCCCAAAGCCACGTTCGTGGAGTTTCGCCGACGGACTTTTCGAATCCTCGGAGTTACAACTGCCATTTGGCCATTTTAACGATTCATGAAAACTAATACGATCTGTATGGGCGATTTCGTTAGCTAGCCTTTGAGCTTCATGGCACAACGGAAAACTGAGACGTAAAGCGGCCGCTTGATGACGCGACCGGAAGATATTGTGCCAAACAAGACACTTCAAGATAAACTCATCTTCCAGATATGACGGAAGTTGCTGTTCGGTCCGACCCGACACTTTAACCGCTGATGATAAAAATACCTGCCCGAGAACGAACATATAAAGCGTGTCAGAATATGTGTGCATAAAAGTAAACAGTGATCAAGCTTATTAGACGAGGGCCATTTCGATGGAGCCGGTTTGGATCCTACGCAGCAAAAATAGGTATTGTGTACCGGGGAAACCTGTTGATTTTGACTTGCACCCATATAAAGCATTACATTGACTTTTTTCCTATAGAGCTATTCCTGAGGGCCATGGATTGAATATCATGAAATATAGCTCCCTACCCATATATCTGTTACATCGATATTAGATATCGATGAGTATTTAGTCGAGTGGAGCTATGAATATAGCATTAGGCTTAAACTAATCGTAAAGTGAGTGCGTTCGAAAACGAACGTTATGACCGCACTTGTAGCAGTGTCAATCAATACTTTGTATACGTGGCATTAATCTAGAGCCATGTAGAAGACAGGGGCATTGCACACCTCATGCGGAACTTTGAACGCAGCGATAAACAAGTTATATCAATGGTGGTCACTTGACAAGTATATTATATAACGAATAAAAATAAATTATAACTACATTGACAGGTATGTCAAACATGTTCCTCGCTTTCACGGACGTTTCAGAGCTCGTTTCGTCGGGTCGTAATTTCCTACTGCGCGCCGTCAGAATAGAAGGTAAACAGTGGCAGGTCAAAAAGGCGAGCCTATCAAATCATCTTATTCTCAAACCGATCCTCTCCCTTCAGCGTAAGAAACACAACCGATGGTGCAGCCAGCCTATCGTACGACTATGAATCACAGACAAAGTCTACAGATGTTGTTTGATTAAGTAGACATCGTCTGGACAGCTGCGAGGCCAGAATTCGCTTAACAGAGTCGATTTCGTCTTTAGTACGAACGAAGAAGCTGCATCGAAACAGGAACTAAGTTAGCTTACTCATATCGTCCGAGCCAGCCAAAGTCTTAATGTAATAAATCGAAATCTTTAACTATATATACTATTTACACCCGTATTTCAATTAGTCGGACCATATCTCTGCCGACTAAAAATAAAAAGTCACAGTAATGGTAGTAATAACAAAACCTTCTTCATGAAACGTAACGTGGGTCCTTGGCAAATCTGAGATTCAGAACTATCCTCGTAGACTTTCTGCAACTGAAATGACCCTTGCGGTTCTTTTTGCTGAGGTGTGCCTGACCGTTTTTTCTTTTTCCGCATCCCATACTCCTTTTCCTTGCGACGCACAGATGCCTTTTGGAATCGATCTACGAGAAGGTCAATCTCTTGCCTGGAATCATAGCCTGAAAAGTAATCAAACGCATTTATCATGCGTGTGGTTAGTTAGGTTAGTAATAATAGGTAACAGTCAGGTAATAATAATGATGTAGTAATTAGTTATTCTACCCTCAATATTGCTACTCGTTGCTATGGTTTAAGAACATTCGGTAGAGTTCACTGGGTAGTAAAACTTGCTAGGCCCAAATAATTAATTTTTCGTTTCTATTTTCGGATGTTTCTTTGCTAGGATAAAGGGACTAGTTCAGCCTATATCGAGCGGAAGGGATCCGCTGCCTAACAAAAAAACCTCATCACTTCTCAGGCAGTACACATTGCCAATTTTTTTACAGCTGTCAATGCGCACTAATTACCGCAGCGCATTTCTATAATAACTGTTACATATAGTGATAGACAACTTAGCCGCTAGCTATTTCAACAATAAAATTTTTAGGACCTTAACATATAGATTGTAATGAGAAGTTTGGTCCGAAAAGTCTCACTAGGATGGTGTTCTTTCGGGTTTAAAAGTATTTGATATTGGGGCCCGAGGTTGAATTACAACGATATATGTCATTCTTGCCACGTCGATGCTGCTTCGTAGTCGATATCATTGTTAACACTCAGAAACGGAACAGATAATGTACATCTATCGTTGTATACCGTACCGATATCATACGTCTTTACGGGGCCAGCGTACGCACGCACATACAAAACATAGAAAAAAAACCGTTGCCGCTCTCGTACAGCTCAAGGATGTGGGCACATTTGTTTCTGATTTATCACTAAGGAAATTTAATTTTGTTTTGATTAGTAAAATGTAAACCTCAAAGCTCTAGATATAATCTGGCTCAGAAGCCCATAAAGCTTCCTGTCGTAGGGTATACCAAAACATCATTACTGCATACGAATATATAGCTGCGCAGTGTTTTTTATACGAACATGAATCGATACGCGCGCCGGCGCTGCGCAGACGCACTAGGGTTTATACTGCAGTTACTACGCCGACTCGTTCAAAGTATATCCTTGTTCTGCAATCCAAAGTTATTATATATAGAGCTAGCTTTCTGTGAACTTCATCTTACCAGTTTCCGTTGTAACTCTCAGTGCCGACTCGTGGTAGCACAGTGGTGTACTTATGCGTGAAAACATTTAACTTACTTAACTTTCACCTTTTTCTATTAAGCTGAATATCGGGGGCAGTTTTTTTTGAGCTGCTTTTTGCAAGGCAAGGTAGTAGCGGAATCCTCTTGATGTTGCGGTCAGCAGTAGTCTGCTTTCATCAGATCGCACTATTTGTACAGAGGACGCACACATGTACTGCTGACACTCAGATGTCTCCAAATGCTACAGGTTGCTTACGAGACGTAAGAGTGCCCCGACAAACCAGGTGCAATGGGCTTAAGGAACTCTCCACATTCTGTCAAGCTAACCTGGCGTGATGTAGATCATTGGCAAGCCAAGGACGTCTGAACGGTTACTACAACAGCTGCGAAAGAAAAAGAGGCAGTAGCGACTCAAGCGAGAAGAAGGCCATCCTAGCGTTACAGCGTACAGACAGTTCTAGAGTCTTTTGACGTACCACAACTATTTGAGGCGGTGCGTGTTGCTTTCTGCCACTCACTACGAGCATCTATCATGTATAATAACGGTGTGATAGACACGCAATTAAATCGCCAGAAATACTTCAGGAGCTATTACTGGTTAATCTACTCCTTGCTAAAGCCTACCAGAGCGTTTACACGATGAGTTATAGCTGTCTTTTCCCTTGAGATAACGACAAACCCAGATTTCTAAAGGGGCATCTGCAGTAGAGGCGCGATACTAGAAAAAAATCAGACAAGATACCGGCCAAGAGACGAGCTGTGGGTCCCACGGTGCATACAGACAATGAAAACAAGGAGAGAGGAACAACCTCAGAACAATATCATCAAACAGATTTTCAGCTCACTGCTTCTGACCTTGCTAACCTAGACATCTGCAACACAGATCTAACGATATTACGATCGGGTCGAATAGATCGTAAATATGTGCGCCAGTTCCCAATATCTAAGAATCATGAAAAGATGCTATTTGAGTCGTTATTAACCGAGCTTAGCCTAGTCAAATAGATGCAAAAAACTAGTCTTAGGCGAATCTTCATAGGTGACCGAAAAGGCGAACAACGATACAGGCAGATGTCAAAGTGAGTGACCGAGAAAATTGTGCCGCATCGTCGTTGACTGATGAATGGCAAGGGGCATGTCGGGCACATAATGGGTTTTAATTTCGCGTCAACGCATTATTCTCACAGGAGTGTCACTCATATCACGTTTTTAGCGGAAGATTTTCTCTATAGAACAGCAAATGCAGATCGACCAGGCCATAGATGCCAAAACTAACTACTCCTTGAAAGATTCTCTTTTAGGTAGTTAGCGGTAATAATCGATACTACACAACATTGCAGTCTTTATAATTAATAGATTAAAAAATCTATTCATATCTTTAGTTATCTATTGTTTACTGGGACTGATAACGCATTTCTCGTATTTAGTTTTGAATTTAGAGTTTTCCAGCAAGTCTGAGAAAATATGGGTAGATACGGTCTAAGCACATTCTATCTTCAACGGATTGTTTTATGCCCTTCAGACTATGTAGCATGTGCTAAAGGAAGTCCAGTCGTGATCCGGCCTTCTATTTCTTTGAATAACTTTACTCAAACAACTTTAGTAAGTTTGATTGCATGCAGTGAGTTGTCAGGCCTATCAGGTTAGCGATCTGAGGTTGCCTGTGCGACGAAACGGCAGTTTCGAGAAGCAGTTGACCACGAGTAGATAGAGAAGCAGTTTTATTCTGGTGCCAAAAACAATCTATTAGATAGCTTTTACGATCTTTCCTCTAAGGATTTAGTAATACTAGATACTCTATCTGACACCCTACAATAAAAAATAGATTTTTCGAATTGTTATGGCTTGGATTGAAGTTTCCGCCTCTTTCCGATGGACGGCCTGATTGTTTGTGCAAGATTTGGAAGATCATATCTTGCAATTGCCCTTAAAATGTCATTATTATTTTTGGTTGAACTATTAGAAATATTGAGATATCCTTAATGTTCTAATCTGGTAAATGATCGTCATAAATCAGTACTATCAGTAGTGCTGGCAAGGATTGATGAGCGGACTACTATCATTTGTTACAAACAGTTCATTGAGCACTAAGGCCATTATTGAAATTTTTTCTTTCTACAATGTATCATTATAATTCTGCTGAAGCCTTGTTACAAGATAACATCTGTGTAACTAAATGAAGAGCCATGAACCGAACCATACAAATATTGTCCCTTAAAGGCTCGTGGTTAACAGTTTGAGGCATTTTCTAGATATGACAAGCTAACAAGGCACATTGTCAACGAGTGACCAACAAATGTTACATGATAATAGTAATGCAACCATTTTTATGCGAAATTTACAAGTGTTACATAGCTTTACTTTCATAGTATTTAGGGCCCATTGCGCAAACAATGCAATGTTTTTATGCTTATTCACAGAGGGCGTTGTAGCTGTATAGCTACAACGCCCTCTGTGAAGACAGAGACAATGAGGTGTTTGTGCCATTAAATGTCGACATGTGTGACGAGGCTACCGTGAAAGTGCAATTACTTTATATAGACAAAAATTAAATAAATCTTTTTTCTTATTATAAATGTAGTTCTCTTTCTGATTTCATAGTGAAGTATCGCAAATAGGTGAGATAGCAATAATTTATGCACTTATAATGTATTCTATTATGATGCTAATTTTAAATTTCAAGGAAAACCATTTTTTCACTGGATATAGAGCGGTTGTCCTGTAAGCCTCTCTACCTATAAAATAGAGTTTTTTTTTGTTACCTAATACAAGCATTAGTCTAAGGTCAAAGCAGCGCGCCACCATTTTTAATATCACAAGTGTTCCCGACGCGTTAAATTCTCGTAAAGCGTTGAATCACCTTTGCGACACTGACTTACAACTGTTGCAAATTGCGGCCCATGCCAATAGGAAAATTTCTTATTCTCCCACATGTAATGGACCCGTATATCTGTAACACAAAAGAATCATTAGCATGCATTTCGAACAACAGGGGTTGTTATCATCCATATCTTTTTTTGCCTAGAGAAACCTCAAGAAGGACTTCACTGAGAGATTCCTTTGAAGTCCCGATTCTCAATACGCATTTAAACTATATCTCCGTGCTTTATTAAGAAAAACAGATCTGAGGGAAAGAACGAGTTCGAAAAGCTACGATAACGTTAGGTAGGTTTTTTACAGGTGAAGCCAAATCTAATTTTTGCAACATCGTAGCCTTTTCAAATTAAAACTTCCCTTTGTTGTACGAGAATAGTTATATGTAAAGGCCTCATTCAACCGTTTTAAGTGGTTATTATTTAGAACAGCTCATATGAAACCGAAAAAACTTCGTGAGGGATTTGGACCTGTCTCTTTGTGGTCTATATATATATATATATATATATATATATATATATATATATATTGATGTTACAGTTTGATAATCGTTAATACTTTTGCTTTAATTAATGCTAGGCAAAGTACAGATTTCGTATATGAACGTAGTTGTACAACAATAACATCTTAAGTTGTGTAACCGGCTTAGTGCCAATTACGAGTAACCTTGGATTGACAAGTTACACAGACTCGTTATGCTGTTAATAAACTATTGAGGAGGTATTGTGATTATGGCTTTCCTACCTGTAATTTTTTAAATCACTCCTTAAACCCGTCGTCTAAAAATATGACCTAGTTTTAGTAACACTAGTAGTTTTAGAAAACGAACAACCAGTTTTAGTACATTGGGTAAACACTGCTTATTTATTTGCTGCCAAAGTTACTCAGTGCTCCCCAAGTAAATGTTTATATTTTCACATTTTATAAACCCCGCTTAAGTTAAAAACTGACGTAAATTTTTCTATCCGAATGATCAAGAATTCATCACGGCACCGCCTGTCTACATCAATAAAATTTCAATTCAAATTAAATGCATCTTAGGTTAGGAAAATGAAATCTATTCACCCATATTTCTAAAAACGTTTCTTTAAAATTACACCTACATTTTTGATGTACGCCAACCTGCATTTATCTAATGCAATATAACTTTTCAATTATTTTAAGCGGATTGCTCAGCAAGCTTTGTCAGTTACCATTGTATATTTTGCAATGAACTGTTCATAAAAATGTTCTTTGAGTACATTTGAACGGAAACGTTGTCAACGATTACCTCGATAGTAGAAGTTGTTCCTTGTTGCGTTGTGAAGTAGCATCTTCAAAGTCGATGTCTTCAACAGACTGTTCCAAATACCCATTCGTTTAATCTAGTCAGCTTATAGTCACTGTCATGTTATTATTTCTACAGAACTTGGATTCGAGTTGAGCCAGTTGTCTATTTTTGTTTTCAATCAGTGCTTAAAGTTGGGCGCTGTACGTTTATAGGCGTGTTCGAGCACGCATAGGATACAATCAGACACAAGTTACTTTGGTGGTCGATTATCTTCCGATATTCCCAGCTCTCCTTTAACAAACAGTTATACGATGAAGACGGCACAGCGCGCTGCAGCCATATCTAGAGCAAAGGCTTCCGACGCTTCTCAGAAGCAGCAGTAGCAAAATCGAAAGTCTACCGTCCACACACGTAATATTAAGCTGCAAAGGACTGCTTCAAATGGTAATATCCTAGTACATGTTTTCAGTAGATAAAAGATCATCTTGTTGAATTGTCGTTTATCAATTCATTGGTTCGACGTACTCGCGCATTGTTAAAGACGGAAGTGTGTGAGTAAAAAAGGTCTTAACAAATGACGGGCGAGCAACAGGAGTGGTCAGTTGGAAGTCTGCCGATAGACTATAACCTATAGATCGGCCAAGATGCCGGTTCGTTCTCAGCAACCAAAGGTGGGAAAGGGCATTGGTTAAAGGACGCAGGCCAGTGAGATGACTACGTTATAATTGACAGATAAATAAAAATCAAACCGAGGCCTGAATATCGCCTGGAGGCCATTGCCATTTGTTGTCGGCGATTCAACCTGTCGAACCCCGCTTGAGAGCTACTGCGCTTCAGACAACACCGATCATCGCTTGCGTCGGCGCGACAATGTACGTACACGTATTCAAATAAACATGAAATTGTATTTACATCGTAAACATTTCAGTTATAACCGCATTCATAACCATGATAGGACTGAACGACGCCGTTGGCTACAGTAGACAAGAAACAACCGATTACCATTGACATGGAACCGAACGAGTGAGTGGATAAAAATACCATCGTTATCGACGGCGTTATACTATACAACCTGTGGTAATAAAGAAGGTTATTCTACTTATGCTAAGGGGTCGTCGCAGCGATGGCCAATTCGCATCGCTGTTGTAAAAGTGGCCTGCGGCAATTTTGCTGAGATGTGCCGAAACTAAAAGGAAGTTACTACATACTATATACTTTCAAAGAGTACATGAAAATTGAGATTCGACGTTATACAAACAGGTGTATTTGGCATTCTTGCTGCAAAATCTGATGTGGGCAAACCGATCTGTTCTGAAAGACAGAATGTTATTTCTTTTCGGAAAGACAGAGATGTTTTTGCTGACGCTGAGTGGAAACTGGTGGTGATTATTAGGGTTCGACCAATCCAACCCACAAAATTACTAACGTGCATACGGAGACCCTCTTTCGTCGGGTTCCTCTAAGTGGACACCTGCGGTAAAGGGCATGGCTATATAGTCTGTGTGGCTGTAGTATCAGTGCATAGTGCGGGGCTCGACTGCATTGCAGTATTCACTAGCTGCTGGGTACGAGACGCCGCAACGGAACACGTCTTCAAAAATTGTCGAAACATAGACATGCAGATTGCGAACTCTAGACGAACCGACAGTAATTGTTTAGGCTTAAAAACTGCTTTTCATTCTTCTTTGTTTCGTTGGCCTGATTCGTGCCTAAGCAAAATACCAAACTGCTCAGCCTGCTGCTACTAATAACAACAAATATTTAAGTAACCTGCTTAATCTCTCGGCCTACACGACCCACGCACAAGGACCAAACGCATTTCTGCTTTTATGAGCTTACGCGCATACACAGATACGCGTGTATGTGTATATATATAATTTGTGAAATATATTTCCCAGAGATAGGGGTTCCCGAGTAAAAATGCGTAGAGAAAAATAACCACATTGATTAGCCTATTTTCGTATTTTTAAGCTATTGATGCCCAATTCGGTGCTTAGTCTATGTTCTTTCGAGTTTTCCCGTAATTGTTACGGTGAGTCGCTGCTAATATCTTGATGGACCAAGGCGTCGAGTACTGCTTAAATTAAGGAACGCTAAAAGTGAAACATTTCACACTACTGCAACAGCACATGTGAAATCAATCTTCATTCTAACACGTATTTAGCAAATGTAACCAAACCATTTTCAAAGCGGACTAACAAATTATCGGTATTTAAAGTAAAGAGAGTACGCCGTAGACAATGTTAACTGAGTTCGAATGGTAACCCGCACACTATCAGCCATCTTAAGTGTCGCTAAGTTAAAGGGGAACTGCTCTAGACAAAACATCCAGATGTGTTTATTTATATAAAAAGAATCTGTTTTTGCAACAGATCAAATATATTTGTCAATAGATTGTTAAAGGGCAATCAGCAGGATCTTGATTTTGCATTTGTATCTCAATCTGCAAAATATAAAGCTGCAGGAAACAAGCATTTCGGAAGGTAACCAACCGAAAACACAAAACAAATACATGCGATTATTAGAACGTACTTCCCTATCCAGTAGCTATTACGTTAAGACTACACAAAAACAAATCGTTGAAAATCATGCTATATAAATGATAGTGAAGACTCGAAATGTTTTTTCGGAAGTACCTTTATTAGTTTTTACATGAACAGTTGGTTTACGATGAACGCGCTATCGACATTTCAACAGTTGCCATGAAAATCTAATTTAAAACGTTATTACAGTCAATATAATAACACGACGAAATACAATAAGCTTGAAGATGCACATCGAAGATTCCTTAAGCTAGAGAAATCTCAATATATAGGTGCTCTAACAGGGTATTGCCTAATAGACGCAAGTTATACGCAAATACTGTTGTTTACGCAAATACTGTTGTTTACGCAAATACTTCTGCTCTAGCCCCGCCGGGGGCTTTTGTCTACGTAGAGTATTACCTTGGTTGATCTGTTGGGCTTGATTCATGATTGTCGTTTGACACTAAACTTGATGCCACGCTGATCCAAACGGTTTCGGAGCGTTGTTTTCTCAAATGCATAGCCGGGAGAAATACAGCCACCACTGGAAAACGAAGAAGTCAGAAATTCCCAATCAAACTTTAGGAAACGACTAACTCTAGTCGTAATTGTAAAGCTGATATATCAAACCAATTTATATCAGGTAATTTCAAGTTAGGAAAGGTGAGGAAGTGTCAAAGCCAATAGAAAACGTAGCTAGCTTAAAACTACCGCATTGAAACAGGTGATGGTAGGGCAAGTTGCGTTTACGCTCGGTCATAGCTAAATAATCGAAAGACAAAAAACAGACTATGGAACAGTAACAACTGGTGAATTTTGTAGTACTTGGGTGACGCTTCTACAAAACAGGGTTCAACTTTACATCCTTTTTATAAAAGCGGTTCAAGCATGCGTCTTTATGAATCCAAGAACACGATCCAGCTGTGACCGAGTCTGATAACGTATAAAGGATATCTTGCATAGGATACAATAAATGGTTAACTTACCCTAACGGCATGGATATATTGTCTTTCAAAATGCAAACCGCGCTTTGAACAAGCATGATCGAAGTGGCTATATAGCCTGGATCCATGCTATCCACCTCGACAACAATTTCTTTCGTTGGCGGCAAGGTTTCATCGTCATCTGTGTGCCAACCTTTGCCAAGCGCTGAAACAAAGTGCTTCGGTCACGAGAGGCGTATTTGACAGCCAAGATGCTTTTTGTACGCTAAGCGTTTACTTATTTGTTGAATCGAGCCCACGTGTATTCAAGAGCGGAGGTAACATAAATCAATTTACGTTGCTACACAAATCTCGAATACTGTTAGTAAATTTCTTTCTTAACTAAAGAATCTATTCATCCGATAAGTTGATGAGGCTGAACGTCATTGGATCTCAGGCCCTTAAACAGTACTCTTAAGATAACAACGGTCACTGATATTTCGGTCTATGACGACGACATGCCAACAGACTATACAATCCTCGGTAATAAATAACCCATTAAGCCCGCTTGTGTGACCATGTCGTGTTTATACCCATGATAGCGCACGGTAGCATACGTATTTCATTGAACACTCGGTAACAGATATCCCCACAATAATTAGAAATGGACCTTCGTTTATAAGATGTTATTCGTATTTGTGTTTACTCTGTTCCATATTTGTATATATATATATATATATATATATATATATATATATATATATATATATATATGTATGTATGTGATGTGAATGAGCGATTTTGCGGATAATCAAAAGTAGCATTTATTTCAATCACCCCATGTATGTTTTCACTAACCGACAATATTCATCGATTTTTCCTCAAGCTGTTCCCTCTTGGGCATTTCGTCACGGAAAAGTCCAAACGAAAAGATTGCCGGGTACTTGGAAAGAAGCTTCCGTCCCGAAGCGAACTTCGCGAAAGTCATGAGAAATAGTCCGATAATTGTCAGCCCGATGACGGCTACGAAGTTCGGCAGTCCTAAAGAGACAATGGATATACAGACACATTATCGGTATATAGTTATGAACCACAACGTACAAATCAATATGTGACGGGAACTATTTTCAAGTCGACATAAACCATCCCACATACTGAGGTAAGTTTGGATCTGCACAGGCTTGTAGTCTTCCACGCTGTTTTCTCTACGGAACATCTCGGATTTCATAATAACGGATTTGTCGCTACCGTAGAATGGAAAAATGTAACCAGAACACACATCGGTGGTTGATGCCAAACGCCTGAAATATCATACATGAATATTAATTAGCGGTATTACGCTGTTGTATTGACAAAAATTATGATTGACGTAGAACTATTGCTCGTTAATATTAGGCGAAGTATTTGCCATAGAGTCTCTCTCTCTCTCTCTCTAATCATAATAATAATAATCTACTGATAACGCATCAAATTAAAACAGATAGTTTTAGTTTGATACGTTATTGCTCTGGTACATAATGTTACCTAATCGGCAGCTTGAATTTAGGTTTTTCGGTTTTTTTCGTAAACAGTTCCTCGGAAACCTCCTTTCGTAGTGGAGCTAAAGTGCCCCAGTTAGCCACTCCATGAATTATGCTGTTCCATGTACCAACGTTTACGTGACCACCCTGAAGCACGCAGGAAAATAACAGACTTGTCCTGTTATTATCTGCTTGCACAACGTCCGTTACAACAGTTAGCAACGTTTGATCTAAGCACTTATACTTTTGCCGTGTGTTGACAGCACTGAACTTGATTTTTTAAGCATTGATCGCGCTTAAATTAATCCGAAACAACTGATAAAGTAACGTTTGCACCTAAATCTACGTGATGAAGAGGAAAACAAGAGGGCAAACTTTGCTCGCCTGGCCCGGAATCATCAGTTGTTTTTTTATTTATATGATGTTCGCTTGTATGGTTTTCTGATAAAATGCCAGCTTGATGAGGCACGGTTTTCCACTGAGTGTAAATTAAAGGCTTTAGAAACAGTTAATAGATTAGGCAAACTTGCTGTACCTCGACTCATTGCAGTATTAAAATCAAATTCTCTGGCCATTAAATCTACTTTGGCCGTTCGACAACAGCTGCTAAAGAAGCTTAGCAGCTAGACGCTAAAGAAGAGACAGACTTTCGAATAACAACTTCTTTCTCTGCACTTCCCAATATGCGAGCATGCATAATCGTGCCTCAATAACAGTAAAAATGACGCAATATCAGCGTTTTTTACTTATCATTACCAATATTTCATCTCTACAAATCAGAGTGTCCCGAAGTGAAACGATTCCGTTGTACATACACTAAGCGGCGATCCGTAAGCAACTTAAGGAAAATTTTGTTTTGAAAAAAAAAACAGTACTTTGTACTTACCTTAGGATTTTTGAAGCTTACAAAGGTTTCTACCGAATTGAGCCTTCCCCGAAAATTTTCTTTGGTAAAGTTAACCGCAAATTCGGCCGGAATAGAATCAAAACCGCAG
This sequence comes from Varroa jacobsoni, assembly GCF_002532875.2. Classification (NCBI taxonomy): domain Eukaryota; kingdom Metazoa; phylum Arthropoda; class Arachnida; order Mesostigmata; family Varroidae; genus Varroa; species Varroa jacobsoni. The sequence continues at coordinate 635,343 of NW_019214165.1, read as the reverse complement.
GCTGACACTAGATAGATTTCTGTAAAATAAGAACGGCCGATTAATTATTTTCGGACCATATCCTCTAATTATACTGCTATTTAGTGAATACTGGTGACAGAACTTAAAATCGCCTGCTGAACATATTCATACACAGTTCAGGCAAATTTAATTCACGATCAACACAACTAGTTACGCCAGCCATATTTGCAGGAGTAAACTTTTCGTCAGAAGCTAAACTTCAAAATAATAGATAGGTATATTCAAGTCCTTAAAACCAGCTTTTTGACGACAACTTCCTATAATCTGCCACACGTATTATTCATGAAGCGCTGTACGCTGAGTTATTATTACTTTCACAACTTACTCTTAGCTTGTGCTGCTTTGTGATATTTGAGCTGCATCGATTCGATGAACCAGGGTTCGCCGCTCACGTCAACATGATTTGTTCCCTCGTTCACGCAGGCGCTCACTACAGGCTCCCCGTAAAAACTGGAAACAGTAAAGGACAAAACCTGCGTAACACACATGGCAACGCAAGTATGCCGCGGAATACATGTATGATGGATAGATACCTGTTATCAATATAAATGAAGCAGGCTCGAAGAACAGAGCGACAAGAACGTCGAAATAAATTTACAGAAATACCGCAGAATTATTTACCGATATGGTCCCACAGTATTGACTATTACGCGAGCCGATTTTGCCATTTCGTGCAGCGATTCCGAATCCGAGACATCAGCGATAATCTTCGGAGTTTCGCGCGAGAACTCCCCGGCATCGATTTTCATCCAGCCAGCTACCTCCTAAACACGCAAATAATGATATCAGATCATTATGCCGTAGCTTATAGTGGTCAGAACTTTAGTTTCAGTGTTTATTTTTGCATTGTAGTATTAAATTGTTTGAACTTATATTTACGCTGATCAAGTTGGGCCGATATTTGCACAATTATAGTGATTTTCAAAAAAAAAGAAAAAACGTGAAAATCAGCTAGGGATCATACCGAATGCCTTAAGGAATGCTATTACAACAACGACAACAAAAATAACAACAAGTATCAAACAGCTGTTGCAACTTTCTCTTCGGCAAATAACAAATAGATTTCAAACTAAACTTCCAGCTGGAAATATGTATAGTAAGATGAATACCTTTGAAGAAGACATATCGTACCTTGGATAATCAAACCTTACTATAGCCCGACCAAGGGGACAGAGTTAAGATACAACACAATTAATCGGTAACCGACTTTCCATTAATACAGCTATAGCATTCGGTCTTTGTCAGGAAACAAACCTTACGAAGGATCCATGGCCATAAAATCTGGGGCTGCCGTCAAGTGGACTCCGGAGCAAAGCGAGCGCTTTGCCACAGTTCTACTCAACCTTACACCCGATTATATAGTTAATACTGGCTAGCAGTTATTATGTTGCCTATCCATTTTTAAAATTCTTTCGTGACACACCAAGGGTTTCTCACAGTCTGGAGTATAACGATCCGCACTATGAAATCTATAACTCATATATATATATATATATATTAACTCATGGCTACCCCTGTATCACAATATGAATATCGAACAAACTTATTGGTGATAGACTTAATTTAATGTTTAACTACTTCTGTAGAAGTAGTCGAAGGCAAATCTTCATATGTGCATATATCAGGCTGTAAAAGAGTATTGACCGTTTTTCTAGCTAGATAGCTTTAAACCCATATATCTCATATCACCTGTATTGATATAATTGGAAATCGATTTAATGGCAGTTTATGTGCTAAAAATGCACTCAGACTAAAGATAGAGCGATCCTTAGAGATGACGTTTTTTGTTTCGGAATTTTTCGAAAATATTTTACGATGAAAGTGCAATTGCTAACCAGCGTTATAGAAAATTATGCTCTTTATCGTCAAAATGTGCTATCAAAAGAAACAACGTTAAAGAATGTTTCTGTAGCATTCTTCCTGGAAATTTCGACAGCAGATGCCCCTTATAGTGGTCAAGTACTTTGTAAGAAATTTATAAGTTGAGCAGAAGCGACGCGTGAGCGGCTATTAATATCGCCAAAGAACTAAACATTTATTAGTAAATAATGCTGAATTATTTACATAAAGCTGGCCACAAAAAAAGCTAAATACTGGTGCATCACGAATTGAAGCAAAATAGTTTACTCGATCGTATGTCCATCCGTAAGATTCTACAGAAATTCAATCGCTTTGGGCTATTTCTAATCCGGTTAATTGCTCGTGATGAAAGGTGGATATGTGCGAATCATTTGGACTGAAGTGCATGTTTTTTTTTTGTATTTATTTTATTAGCCCGGACTTACTTATGCCGAAAAATAGATGCTCCGCATTTGCTGAAATTCGAAAGAAATTGTGTGCTGAGCGGCTGTCACCTATCATAAAACTTTGATCTCTGCTATCAAAAGCCACTAAGACTGAAACTAGTTAACAGAAAAAGCGTTTTGTTCCACTAAAACAACACCAAACCACATACATTTTTATCGAAAATAGAAGAAAAAGAACTTCGATGGGAATTTTCGTGCGTCTGCCGTTTAGTCCAAACATTGCACCATCAGACTTTATCAGCAGAACTCCTTCAATACTCAATTTAGTAGAGGCGCAATTGCATAGAGATGCAAAAAACAATTTTTCGCTTAGACGCCACGGAAATACTACGGGGATAGAATTATGGTATTACTAGAAACATGACAAAAAAACGTCGACCAACATTGCACATGTTTAATAAATATTATTTTAAATTACGAACAAATATTTGCTCTAATTTTGGTTTAAAGAAGACCAATGCTCGATCGAAAGCTTTTCAAACAAGCTTTTAACATATACTTAATTACAGAACGTAGTCAAACTGTTTTATAAACTTATACACAAGCGTATTTTCAACTTGGACATATACTATAAACATTTTTTTGCCTCGCTTGTTTAGACACAGGGAAAAAAACTTATAGCAATCATGTCTTATTACAGCCGTGTCAAATAGATAGAGCTAAGGTGTAGCACAATAGTTCAAACGCTGCTACACTTGAAAGCGATGACAAATATTTGTATGATGAGTATTAATGATCTTTCATTACGGCAGATCTAGATTGATGTATCAAACATAATGCGAGACAGGTTCTACAGCCATGCAGCACATATATTGTTCAGTAAAAGCTCCTTTTATCCTAGGCGGACGTAACGGGCATTCACTGTGTGGTGGGCGTACATTACAAGACTGACATTATCAGATCTAGGGAATACGTTTTAACATAATTATGATTTGTCTATAGATAATACATCTAACACTGGTTGTAATTACCTCTAGTGCTGCAATGAGTTTGCTTTCATTGCGCCCGGCAACCGCAAACGAAAGACCTTCTTCTTTCGACGCTTTGTACATTTGCTCCACTGCGTACCGACCTAAAAAAAAGTTCATCAACTGGCTACTATCAGTTTATAGTAGCAGCGACTTTACTGCCAGAGTAAGTTGAAGGGTGGAAATCGCGGTGCAAGCGCTCAAACATGCAAGCTTATAGTTAATTCGAAGTCGCGGCCTTACTATATATATGCGTATTTGGAAACATAATCCGTGTCAACTTCTACAGCATCAAAATATAGCTGAAGACTCCACTTCAACTATTTCGCTTTTCAGTTATGTTTAAGACAAATACTTCATACTAACTTTGCACAGTTCTTTGCACAGTTCAGGGATGCAACTAACGACTAGCCATAAAGGTTCATAATTTGTACAGACCTTATACGCACCAGTTTGTTGACTTTAAACAGCAAAAGGACTGAACAACTGATGACTGTACCTAGGTTCATGTGATGTTATGCCTAACGTTATAGAATTCCGCCGCGCTACAGCAAACCAATTTAATGAATATGTTATTCTGAGATATCGATGCGTTTTTGGACCATAATACCTTCTAAACCTGAGCAGTTGAAAATAGCGACAAATGATTGGCACTATGAAACGGAAACTTACTCCCACCACGTCGCAGACTGCAGGTTAGATCAATCGCTCATTTCGAAAAAGTGTTCTCTACATTAAAGGGTGGGCTAAAGACTACACAGATTGCGCAGCGCACTGCCGAACCCGAATGAAGCATGCCAACTCCGTGGAGAAAAGGCGTTATGAGTATAAGACGTTGATAAATAACTGCAGAACTTACCGAGCTTTTGTGTTTTCTACAAACATACACGTTTTCATATGCATGCGTCTTCAAAATGAATACATACTGTATACTTATAATAGCACTGGAGTAAACAAGAATCAAACAAGCAACGAGAATATTTAAATTAGGTGTTGCCCACAAAGTGACGGTGACTGAAGTGTCTGAGATACACCAGAAGCTCTTATGAAGTATTAGTCAGCACCTTCTAGCAATGATTAATGTAGAACGGTATCAAAAAGATTCCGGTTGCATTCCGATAGCCTACGTTAGGTCACAGCCATTATCACTGAACGTGACAGCGAGCGATATTGCCGAAAGTGAATTTTTCATGCCAACAAAATTTTCTCATAAATAAAATCAAATCAAATAAACCTAATTACAGCTTAACATAAGACTCAAAACCACATACAAGCTCTTCTATAAATTAGTTTTAGAAACATTACATTTTCCAAATAAATTACTATTTGTACCTATTCGGCAATGGGTCAAGCAAGCCATGATTTATCGTATTGTTTAAATCTTTTTACATTGTGTCGAAAAGCGCCGAAAATAATTAAAGCAATGAATCGAATTGCATGTCCAAGTATACGTCATCGTTGAAAACAAGGACGCTCGAAATTGCAGTTCTAGAACGATGAAATATGTTGAACTTTCATATTGCAGTTCTGCTGAACTTTTTAATTTATGGACTTGTGAGCCGTGCTGTAATATAGCAAAAATATAGCAAAGAAAAGGCGAGACCGGACTGAATGCTAAGAATAATCATAGATGCCTTACCTTTATACCATATATGTATATATCTATGATTTATTTTGCACAAAACAGATGTGTTTTAGATACTGAGTGTGTACACAACACTATTACTCTAAAGTAAAGCACTAATCCTCACCTATCTATCTCATGGCTACTCAAAAATGCATTTCAGTCGAAGAACGACATGCAGGCCAGGGTATCAAGCTGAACAACGATTTAGGCCCCAAGCCAACATCATTGCGTTTACTATATATTTAATATATACATTACTTTAAAAATACTACACAAACCGAATGAAAAAAAGAAATACCGTGGAAGAGAAATTAAGAATTTTGAGTTACTTCGAAAGATCATACCAGTTTGATTATAGCTAATTATGGGACTTGTTGACCTCTGTGATGTCTTCCCCAAGATACCTCAGTTTTTGGTGAATAACTAAATTCGGTTGTAACTCGGTGTTTACGAGCGAAATCTGGACTTGTTGACTTCTATAAATTAATAACACTCATTACCTTGATACTTTTTAACAGCATAAATAAGCTTCTCAAACATACATAAACACACAGCTACAAAATTATATTTTTAAAACGTGCAGCTTTACACAAAAAGCCGTAATGATTACTTTCACATACACGCGGCGTAGTGGAAGCAGGTTTTTACTGAAGTTAGCTACTGGACATGAAACTAAGAAAATAAAGAAACTAGGGGACTATATTTTCTTATTTTGCCAATTGTACGCAACATTTTTCGTCACATACGAACGTGTTTAATCAAAAATACTAATCAAGTTCTATTGTTATACAAGTTTTGACTACCCACATTATGGTAATCATCATTAACTTGTCGTTAAATGATTATCATAAGTTTCCTTACGTGAAAAAATTGTTTTTAGCAAGACAATTTTTGGGAACTTTGTGTTGATAAAGTTATTTTACATTTATGTCCCATCAATATCTAGATCCAATTCATCAACATACCTGTATGTAATGAAAAATCATAAGGAATGTAACGTTCTGTAATATCAACAAATTACGGTTGATTATTTACTTTGCTGAGTATATCTGACATAACCCTATGTATATAAAATCACATACAACTTTGACAGACGTACCGGTAACTCCTGTCGCACCAAAAACAATAATGTCAAACTTTCGTGCCATGATGACGTTGCTTGCTGTCAAACCTTTTCGACTTCTTTTTCTGGAAGGTTGTACTGAGAATTTTCAGCGCTTTTCTGGCGACAGCTAACTAAATGAAGCACCGAAGCAGAAAGAACATACAGCAATGACGCGTCTGTCCCTACGTTTCACATCTAAAATATCTCCAGCATGGAAAGCATTGAACCGCGTATTGCAACTGAAGCCTTGGCGTCTACTTGCGAGAGCAACTAGTAACGTTCGTAATAGCTACCCATTGACGGATATGTGGAGAGGAGGATGGCTCAATTATCTACACTGAGACGGCTACACACATCCACAGTATCCACCTAATGTCTAGACTCAGCTGTTGGACGTGTGCGGAAAAGCATGATTTATGATTGGATGGCCGCTTAACTGGTGAGATAGCATATGGCGCCACAATTCAAATTTTTTTCCTAGTGGCTTGATACACTCTGTTCAGATGGAGACGTTTGCTCTGTTACAATTACCGAAAATGTTTAATATGCATTTTTATAGATATATGCGATGGCTGTTGTCAATAATTTTATGTACTAAGAGTGTTGCTCTATTGTCGAACCAGGTTATAGCGCGAAGATTGAAGCTATGCTTTATGAAGACCAGATACGCGTTCACACTTCACAATCAGTGATTAGCTTCTAAAACATTTACTTGTAAAATGATTTCACATGGAAGAATACATGATGTTCAGGGTTCGATTCATTTCCGATAGCTACATGGACGATGTCTTCACGATGGTGCAATGGTAACGTGTTTACTTATGAAAGTAAAAAAAACGGTGTAGATACACTTTGTTCCGTTCATGCTGGCAAGAGCCGGCGTTTTAAAGTAATGCTTAAGCATGACGCAGTGCCGCTATTTAGCTGTATAGAAAGTGAATGCGAAAGTTAGGTTGACAAACAGAATCTTTCAGATCTTTCCCGAAGTCAACATTCCTGAGGAAGGCTCCTAAGTTCGGTAATGATGTGAATGATCGCCGATCGAATGAGCAATTTAGAAGTCAAATCAATTTTATTCTTTTTAAATTTTGACGTACTAAACAAGTAACCATAAAAGCTAAAGAAATCACAAATGCGAAGATCTTAAAAGCAGAGTTGTTCTAAATTTGACATCCCTCAGAAAACGATGTACAACGTATTTTTCTAACAAATATTTAGAAAACTAATATGAAATAGCATTACAATATAATAAATAAACTTTACAAAGCTAGTCTTATTACCAGTCGTTTAAATCAATTACGTTGAAGACAACAAATGTGGGGATAAAAGTTTGATTTCTAAAACGCGATGGAATTAATCACCGCCTAACACTTCTGAATCACAGTCTTTTTAGGGTAAATATCCGAGCTCTAGTGTGCATCTCTTAACACGTAAGCACAAGGTAATGATGGAATATATAGTAAGACGTAGTATCAAATATAAAGATAAATTTTTGGTTACAATCATTATTGCAGACAAATTATATATTATGTACAACAGAGGATATTTTAGAATAGATCGCGAATATATATGTATATAATGTTTGGAACTTTTTGACTGTTATGGTGGCGATGGGAGATATTATATGACCTTAGGCTTACAATATACGATCTCCTAGCTGAGGCTAATTTAGCAGCATTAGTGAATATTTTGATATTCCAATTCCTAATATAAATTCAGTAACAAAAAAAGTAAATATAATTACAGTTCCAATTTGCAGCCCGTTTAAAAGGTATCGATCCCTTAACTAGAGGTATTGATGCTGAAAGGTTTCAGCCCTTGAAAAACAATTTAGTACGTGACTGTAATGAAATTTTACTGGGAAGCTATTACGTTCAAAGTGAAAAACATAATTTTCAGTTCAATATCAAAGTTACTATAGGAAGAGGATTAGATCTATAGATTAATTTCTAAATTAAGCTAGGCAATGAAGGTCCCACGTCTTATTTGTACAACTGATATTTCTGTATTAAAAGTCTTTGTCATTTAATACATTTTATTAGGAGACTGTTATTAAGGAAGTTCATGTGCGACTTTAAACTTGATGTTACATTCATTTAACCACTGGCGTAGACTCGTCGTCCCGAACCCAAAACCTGGAAGGATGTAGCCTTTTCTGTGATGATTTTAGAAAAGACGAAAGAACTGTTAAAAAATTCGCGAAACATAAAGCTTTCGTCTGTGCCTTAACTACGATTAATATAAAAAATTAATATTATTTTTATTATCTCAACACATTATTTATTTCGCATTTATAATATAGGTAAATGAGGAAGGAACCGACGAACTCATTTTTACTAGAAAGTAACAAAATCCCACAATACACTGAATAAACTAAATAAGGTGGTCACCAAAAAATAATGGATTTTGCACAAACTAATCAAATACTTAAACTGTTTAAAAGTATAAATTTACATGAATATATTATGTGAAAAGTTCAAAAGGATTGGAAATCGAAAATAAGGGCTTACATTCTTCATAAAACCCCCATGATCTTCACTTGAATACCGCCTGCCTAAGTTATTAAGGTATTTTTACACTACCAGTCCAACAACGACTTACCTCAAAAACATAAACATATTGCCCTTAAAATGCACAACGCGCTTTAAATAAGCATTATCAGAGCTAAATGAAAATAGGGCCAGGACTGCTTATCTCTACAAAGATCTCTTTTGTCTATAATGAGTACTTATTATCGTCTGAATGGCATCGTCTGACGAAAGCTGATATAGAACAGCTCAAATATTTGGCAGAAATGACTGGATTCAACTTTTGCACTGCGTCATTCACATAGTTAGCTAAACGTAATTAGATGATGTATGCGTCCATTGTTTTTAATACAGATAATAGGGTTGTGATGTAATTTGTACTATTTTTCTTAACTTTTGATGTATTTAATATGGCAAGGTGACATTTGTACTTACATAACTTGCTAATCACTACACTTAGACACAATTTCGTTGCCGCACCGGAAACGCACTGCTAATTTTTATGGGTCAAGAAAAAACAATTCTATGTCGTTTTTCCTTTTTCTCCGTTATGAAGTCGACACTGGTGAATGAAGTTCAACACGCTAAAAATGCTCTGAAAAATCTTCTACACTGAGCATAAAAAGAATAAAGAACACCCCCTAGATCAAAGAGTGTCAATCTCAAGAAATACAGAATACACAATAATTCACGCTTATCCTCTACACGTTGGCATAATCTGAATGCAGTGCAGTCAGCTATATTTGGCTAAATAAATTTGGCTATAGATCGAATACAATAACAATACTCTTCTGCCATAGCATATCTGTAATATATACCGATGCTATTTAACAGATGTTAGAAGTTCAGAGTGCTATATGCTGTATGCTAAAAGTTCATTCCTATTAGTTCATTTTCTATCAGTAATTAACCATACAGAAGACGGTAAGCGTGCCATCGTATAGTTGTCAACTAAAAGGATCTTATATTTGTATGAAGTTTTCTTAAAATGTATAAAGAACGATTTTTTATAAATGATATAAAAGTTATTTTCGCTCAAGAACATTGTAGGAATATTTTTTTAAAATCTATTGTAAATTTTTTTTAATCTATCTATAACATTGTGATACACGTATGGCACCGGAGTTCTTCTCAAAATGCTCACCCACATTCTGAAGCTAGTATTATATTCACTACGCATTATCTTGCAACTACCACCATCGAAAAAGTCTCGACCTAATTAAGTTTTTCTTTTTTAATTTCGTAATTCTCGCCAACAAAATGGAAACTTGAATTCTGCAGAAATTAACTTAAGCCGTAAGTAGACACGGTAAATTTCTGTGACAAAAGATGAGGTGATACAATAATAAATTTTACCTTGGTAAATTGATTGTAAAATTTTAAATGCAAAGATAGCCTAACTTACACGAAAGGATGAGAAGCTAATTTAATGTATAAGAATTCTCTAGTTTTCGCATAATTTCAAAAGAGTTTGTTTAAAAAAACTTTTGCACCGGCTTGTTGCATAAAAATCTTTCCTGCTGATCAACTCATTTTTCTCCTGGCCTGTATTATTGTTGGGTACAATCAGCAGAAAGCGATTTGAGACGTGACTCACCCACACAGGCGCTCACAATAGCTTTCCGGTTGAAGCCAACAAATCATACATAAGGCACGGCTGGTTCAAAGATGAATTTATTGATATAACACATTGGAGGATATCGTTATTGGCGATTCATATATATAATGTATATATATATATATATATATATATATATATATATATATATATATATCGAAATAGGCCAACATTTGTTCCAAACTAATAACGAATTTCTGATTAATTCCGCTAAAACCTGGCTGGAACACATCAATACTTCTGTTATTAAGTAGAGATTCTGAATAGCTATGTATTTTGTTCAAAAAAAAGCTTGTTACGCAACATTATATAGGAGGGCTTTACTACAAATACTACGAATTTGTATATTGTAAACTAAAGAAGTTTCAGAGCCATAGTTATTTTTCGTACGTAGATTAGCTTATACCTACGAATCAAGTTTTATTTTGCTTTTTTACCATCTTATACAGCGATTCAGTATGAAAAAAATCGACGATAACCTTCAGAATTTCGTGCGAGAATCCGTCTGGATTCATTTGCATCCAGGCAGATGCAACCTGGTCTCCTCCAAGGTCGAATTCCTTGTATTTTTACTACAAGATTACAATGACTTACAGATAGATGACTGCATACGTCAGCATATACGTACCAAATACTCCTCACGTAATCTAGATATTTCTTAATGCCACTCAGCCATTATATGGCAGCTATTGTTTGTGGAGTTTTAACGAAACTTTTTTTAAATAGCACTCAAGAAAATAGCCCTTTTACATAATTTTCAGCAGACTGATAACATCTAGTTGTTTGGAGCTGCATTCAATTCTCGAGTTAGCGCTTAAACGCTACGTTCAAAGACGCTACACTGTAATATTTTCTTGATGACAAAGCTCTCTATAGTCTTACTTAAACATAGCTAAAAGAAAAAAAAACAAAAAAGCGTGGTTCGTCGATGGCTTGCAAACTCTCGCAATAAATTTACTTTGTCTTAAAATAGGTTGCTCTAAACTACTCACAAATGGAAATTTCGCCGTTCGAGACAAAACGCAATACCGTGTGTATGGCAAGCTCTGAAGAATACTGCATATTATAAGCTTGTAAGGCCCGCCACGCTAGAGGTGAGCCCTTTATCCTTTGAAGCCTTTTATTCCATAGTTTAACCATATACTTACCTGAAAGAAGACCAGAATGAACATGAAATGCTGGCATTCGCAATGGAAAAAACGGCGAATCCGATCCTCTTTTAACGCTCAACGGCTATCTGATGAAAATTCATACATAAGAAACCTCGTATCAGTGGAGTTGCTTTTTCCTGGTCCTTAGGTGGTCTAGTTACCTAATTGTTCTTATGACCAACCCTTTCAATTTAGTGGTATTGAAAAACGATCTATAAAAAAATGTACAGAGTGTTTATATATACGCCGGGACTCACAGATGAACGAAAACGTATAATTATTTTCTGAGATGATCAGACTTAACTGGATTCCACACAGTATGTTCTCAGCAAGGTCAAATATTGCCTGAAATTGCCTTGTCTTAACTGTACAAAATTTCACGTAGATACATAAACGTTTTCATACTTTGAATCTACACACGTACGGATATTCTAGCCAAAAAAAATTATTACAATTGCAGCTGTATGAGTGCTTCGATATGCAACGAAAAAGAATAAATAAATGCTTTTATGATTCTTTAATTTGTTTCGGCAAAACGTCATAACCCTGTTCTTTTACCTGTTTCACTGCAGTCAATTCATATGCTTAACAATGTCGCAACTGACAAATTACACCGCCGTGTATGTGGATCGCTACAAGCAATACTCGCTTGATGCCTGTTAAAAAATTATTACATATTGAAAAAATTCTCAATTTCGTAAAGAATAAGCACATTTTTACAAGCCAATTGGCATTCATTTAAAAGGCCAGTCATAAAACTCATTTTAAAAAGTTTAACTCACTCTTATGTATTTTTTACTTGCGAATGTTCGATTGTTTTAAATTCTACTTACATTTCTTTTCATTCCACTTTCGTTTAATTATACGGCGTTCTAATGCGTAACTGTACGTAAACTATGTTCCATTTGACGTGTCGTAACTGCCGATGTAAAGGCAACGTTTGACGTTGACAGGCTGTCTGCTAGCGCGGGAAAATTCAATTGTTTGTCCACCGTTTTTGCAGCTGGTCAAACGTAGAGAACTCGCACTGACCGGTAGCTTAATAAGAAACCTGATTGGAGGGAGATCGCAGTTTCGCTGTAATATAATATTTCAATAAATTGCTTGGTATTATGGTAGCGTCATATCTTCAAGTTCATTGTTTACTGTACTCTAAAAGATGAGTCATGGGCTGTTATTGTAGGCGGCGCTACAAACGCCTTCTTTTAAAACATATAGCCCGATCAGCTGTAGGAAAATTTTTAATCATCGGCCAATGAGTGCCAAGCGGCTTGCTATTGACAATCCGCTGAACTGTGTTATAGTTACAAAATTCAAAACCTTGATCGTGTCTAATGATTAACTTCTAAGGAAAAAATTATTTGTGACAGAACTGTTGTTAAGAGTGTCAGAATTAGATTCACCAACCTTGAACTTGGCAACTTTAAAAACAAAGCTTAGAAAATGGAAAATCCAGTTGTTAAGACCATGGATGAAGTGTTAGTAATAATGCAGAATATACTTATATTTTTGGATTATTTTACTTCATAAAGTAAGGGGAAGGTTATTTTGCATTTTTATTTGATAGGGTTTATCCAGTATCAAAAGCGACTCAAGTTAGCTTTGTTTTTGCACGATGACGATATTCATCGTAGTCCTAAAAGGCAGAACGTTTTTAAGATATCGGCCACCTTAATGAAAATGTAGATATGTTTTTAATGATATAATTATAACATAAGCTAATACAATTGTCCTGTATGATGCTCACTCTTGAAATTCTACTTTCAAGTAACTGGGGTTCGACTTTTGGTTATTTCAGCGCCGGGCGCGAGGGGATTATCGCCGTGGTCTGTGCCGACAATGACGGTTTTCCTGTACAAGGTTTGCGCAAATGATCAAATAAATTATACATCAAAATAGTTTGGGATAACCGACAAAGGGTATATTTTTTGAACGAATAATTTAATTTTCTAGACCGACTCGATTTCTCTATATTAGTTAAAAGAAGCTTACGAGTTGCGGGCAGATTTATTTGGATTGCATATATTAATCAATATGCGAAACGATATTGAAAAAATTATTACGGAGTATCGACAAGTAAAATGTTACTGCTGGAACTTCGTACATCGCTAACTTTTGCATTATTTTGCCCTTCAACTCATTCGTCCGTAATTTTTGTCATCCCTGTTGACGTTGCGCTTTTTAGTTCGTGGTAGTGTGCCGTCACAGGCGGCCGGCGTAATCACGCAAATGTGCGAGTTGGCTAAACAACTCGAACAAGACGTGAGCAGTACTCCTACAATCCAGTTGGAAACCGACAATATGTAAGTTTTCACAGCCGGATTTATGGTACGAGATCTTCTTCGAACGGCATCCAATTACAGTAAAGCTATACTGACTACCGTTTTGCTTCCACGCTACGATTGCTCTTAGACGACAGATTCCCTTTGTCGTGGGCTCATGCGAATGGCACTATAAAGCATGGACCCTTTGAAACACATCTATGTTTACCTTTGTAAAGGACCTCAGCTGACTGGGAAAGATCTATTCTTTTCGCTGAGAAGGATACAGTTGATAATTTGTGTACAAAGACAAATATACTGAGTTAATTTTCAGGTCAGCTTACAATTAGTGAAGGCTATTGTGGTGCAGACAAAAGGTTGGTTCTATTTTTTTGAGTTAAACTGTTATTTTAGTCACGCTAATAATAAAGACAGTGTTCGATTTAATCTGCGTTGAAACCATAAACTGACGATTGCGGTCGTTGCTGCGTCTCCGTTGAACTGCTAGAGATGGAATTCACGATGGTATCAAGAAACGGTTAAAAGGGATAAGCAACAGAGGTTAACGTAAAGTCAACGTTATCTCTCCTTTCAGGAACGTGTTTATACAAAAAAAGGACATGGCGACAGTGGCAGTTTACCAGAAAAAGGAATAATGTTAATAAATTATTAACAATAGTATATCAGTATGTATTGCAATAAATAAGTGAATATTTTATTTCGAATAATTATCTTTTCGCGCTTGTTGGCTTGACAGATTTACTACCGGTTCATCAAGACAGTAGGTTGCTACTTAACAACGACGTCAAGATGACGAACATCTTGATGTCCTATTTTGGTTATGTTCTTATAGACTACGTGGAAGGCATCCATTAATTGTTTTTGAACAGGAGTGCCATTGACAGCTAGTAGCCAAATTAGGTTTATTTCTGTTCAACCGGCATACGTCAAATGCGTTTACGTACTTCCTGTATTCTGTTCCTCTTCTAGTTCTATAAACTACTAATAATAAAATGATTGAGAGAATTTTATTGCGGGTCACGTCCTTAGTAGCCTTATTTACTAAATTAGCACACAGTTGGATCCTCAAGAAACAATTCAAAAAATATAATACAGTATTTATTTAGACGTATTATATTCTGGTATCGTTATTCATACTTACACGTCATACGTTTATAGCATGAACGGAAATTCAGCTTAAAATATGGGCTCTTTAATACTAGTCAGAAATTATAGAACCGTAAAAAAAATACTTGTCTATATTGTACCTATCGAACGGAAAAGAAAAGGTACGCGGTGTTGCTCGAATCAAGGATTAGCGATCAGCCGTAATTTCAGCCAATGGTTTGCTTGTGTGTCCGTTATCGCTATTTAGAATATTATTAAGGGTCGTTTTGAGGCGAACAAAGGTGTCCTAACATTCTTCGGAATTCTCTGCAAACAATCTTGAATCGAAAACTTAAAAAATAAATACGGAAGGAACGCTTGCCGTCTTCAGTTGATTTATCAAAATTCAAAGGTTTTCTTATTAGCGTTGTTACTTCAACCAGAAGCAGTATCGCATTTGTCCCTTAATTGTATTAGCTAGAAAAACTGGAGAAAACTAAATTAGTGGTGATCAAGAGCAAGAGCTCTTTTTGATAGAACAGAGAGGTGCTTAAACAAATTTCTGCTATTCTATTTGGGCTAGTGTAAATCTCAAATCATTATATATATATATATAGGTATATTATAGATTATTTCGGTACTGTCAATAAAATAAGTTGAATAAGCACAGTAATACTTATTACAACTATTGCATTTTAGGCACGCACTAAAATAATTATATTTGTTATAGGAATACAGAAACGGTTCGAGGGTGCCTTGTTACAAACATGGTGTTGCGTGGTTACTTCTTAGTGCAATCTTTTTTCGGTACAACCTGCTACATCAACATAGGCCGAATAGAGACTCTTCAACTGTTGAGATACTCTTGCCTGATCCTGTACATTATTTCGTCTATAAAAAATCACCAAGGTTGTGTAGCGAGCATTTCGGATACGGTGAGATTATCCTGACTTTGACGGCAGGCTGTTGTAGAGATCTTTGCCTACTCGTGGCTCCAAAAATGGGGCTCAGGCTTTAAGCGGTTAAAAAGCTAAAAACCTTTGAGAGTTGGCACACTTGAATCCCAGATATTTACAGGTTTAGTTGAAATACCATAACTATGCTATTTCTTAATACAATATCAAATCAAAGTGTACCAGAAAGCTAATCTCAAACCACGTTGCATTAGATCAAAAAACCATCACTGTAAAAATACGTTTCAGAAGTTTAACTATGATCACAAATACATAAAATTAGCCAAGCCTCAGCGATTATAAAATAAAATGAGTCGGTTTGAGAACTGAACCTTAGATACATATAAGAAATGTGATGTGACTTACCATATTGTAAAGTATATATTATGTTCTTAGGACTCATTTGCAAGGGATGCCCATCTTAATAGCGCAACGCTTGGATACCATTGTGTAGCACCATCCAGATCGTAATGCGAGTGTCATATTGTAATTACATTAAGATTATTACTCGTTTTCCTCAATATATTGACATGGATCGCTTTAAAGACAACGGTTGGATATCACTGCAGATATAAAGCAACTGACTGAATAAGTATCGGTGAAAGAGGTAGAATTATTAGCTTCTTAGATGGACGATGAAGTAAGTGCAATTTCAATATCCTTACAAAATCGTCGCAATAAACACATATTATGGATGCAGATATTTTACTTGTAACGAAATGTAAAATAAGAAGCATAATCATCAAGCAAAGTGATATCATCGTCGTCATAGATTTCTGTCACGTACGTTCTGCAAGGATCTGTTAAGGAATTAATCCAATGAACTAAAAGGCGCTTCTAACACTTACCATACTGATACATTTGATGCTAAAAGGCGTGCCTTACACGATAAAGTCTATTAGTGATTCTGTCTACTGCAAACTACATGTGATAAACAAACATACAAAGGTATCTTCAATAATTGGCCTGCTTTCGCTTAGACTTTCTTCGAAAAGCATATTGTATACATGTGTTTTATTTGTAGCATAATAACTAGCGTGATAACCTGGTGCGAAGCTAGGCTAGCAATAGTAAAAGGTCAGGTTCGATACCCAGCCGAGACTCAGTAATTTTTAAGTGATTTTCAGCGGCAATGGCTGAGTATCTACGTTGAGAGGCTTCAGCTGGTGCAATGAAGTTTTACAGACCTAAGTGATCAGTTAGAATCTCACGCGAATTAGGCTGCACATTGCGGTTATGACTGCTGTTACACAAAATATATATTAAATATATTTAGTAACTTTTTAACTTTCAATAGCTACTGCAATGCCTCTATGGCTCACAATATTCCACATGGAATAGATTTATCTCACATGGAGTAGTTTTGTTTGTTTTCCATTAATAAATGAAATGATGATGAGGGGACATCAAAGATGCGCATCATGGGTTGCTGTGGGCTTTCTATACGTATTTTCTTTTTGTAAATTTGTCCTACTATTGGCGATGTTTTGAACAACTTCTATTTCTATAGTATGGGATTTGTTCTCCTAATTCCAGTCGAGTATTTGAGTTGCTTTTTGCAAGGGAACGTTGCGTTATTAACGACGTTGAGTGTAACTGTATCATTATCGACTTGACTGTTGCGTCAATAACATAATAGGTCCTCTTGCCATAGTAGCTGCCATTAGATAAAAATCAGTGTCCATACAAAAGATCATACGTTTCCAAAACCATACAAGAATCATATTTTATATCAGGATATCAGTTATATCAAAATTAAAGTAGGTTTTTTAAATAAATTGCTTTGACGGCGAACCGGAGATTATTATTGAATTTTTATTTACTCAAATGTAACTTGAAATCACTTTAAAATCGAAGTTTTAAGGTCCATTGTTGCGGCATCTACGCTAAATTTTGAGATACCTAGGGCATCGATAACGCATTATTCTTCAATGGTTAGAAGTTTAGATCTTATTTTTTGGGGCCTTGTGGGCTTCAATGTGTCATCAAACTCAGTACAATCTGAGCCTATACAGGATTTTGGCTACACAACCTTGGCAATTCCATGTTTTCCATCAAATCACTTTTCTCTTTGTTTTCTGTGCTTTTGATTTCCGATATAATCATCTGTTGATTTTGCTTTTCGATTATTTTCTTGCTCTTAAGCATTATGTTTGTCAGTATGAATTTGCGCCATAGGAAGATGCATAGCGAGTGATAAACTGACGAATAATGCAAGTGCGATATCACGGTGACAGACGCGATTCGATATAAAGTAAGAACCTTAATGAACCCTTAACGAGAACTCATTCAAAGGTATCCTAAAATGTCCGCTCTGTTTGACTAAACACAAGGCTCGAAGAAATGAATATTTCTTCAAATTATGTAATTTAGCGTCTAGCTTACGTATACAATAGCGCAAAGATGGCCACCTTATTTTTGGCCCTCTGAGGTCTACCGTGCCTTTAACTTCAGCTAGTTCGGTAGCTAGTGAATTGAAAAGTTTCACGACGGCTTTTCCTGATCTATAAATCGAAATGGATCAATATTGAACTTTGTTTGATTCAACATTTTCCATTAATTTCGATGGTTACCAGGATGGTTTACTGTCCAACAATATTTATTGCGAAATTCGTTCATTCATTCATTCATTTTCACTCTTATATTCAATCCACATGGCACTTGATAGTGGTTATTTCAATCGAAACAACGGCATTTTTTATATAACAGTGTGTGTAAATGTATATTATTCACTATATCTTCTTTCTGTATAAATAGCAAAACCTACGTAGGTATTGACTCGCGTTGTGGCAATGTATGTTCTATTTTCGTTAAAAAAAATATCAGCTTTTGCAAATAACGAATTAGAAACAAAATTCGCAGTAGATACATATAATAAAATGGTAGTGTGCTATATTTATAATACGTTTTCTGTATTGATGAATGTAACTAGATCCGTATCATTTGTATTCCGTTTCAGACCTTGTGCCGGTTTAGAGAAAACTATTATCATAATTAGGCCTATCAAATTCTATCCGAAGCTTTTTAAGAATTTTCTGTTTCCAGTTTTCGATTTCCGTTCCTGTCGCCAATGTCCCCTTGGTCTTTTTATTTTGATTCGAGCCAAGATGACTCATTTGAAATTTAATCAGATTCAGTTACTACTCGTTTTGCGGTGATGTCGACCCTGTAGTCGAGCTTGAGTTTGAAGTTATAATATCAAATTTAATGTATTCTGAAGCAATGTTCAAGGACGTAAGGTGAAATAAGGTTTAATAGGTAAAATGGTTAGCACTTGGACTTAAAGAT
>NW_019214165.1:464528-616310 GCF_002532875.2 Varroa jacobsoni | reverse complement strand
TATTATTTGATAAAACAATGTTACTCGCCCAATATGATCTAGTGTCATGCTTGTGCTTTCAGAAATGATCTACATGGTATATCATGCTATGAACTTATCTCGCTGCTAAGTTATGGTCCAAAGTACATTCTTTTCCATGTATCACGCATCAAACTTCAAGCAACTTGACTAAGGAAGCATTTGAACTTCTGCCTTGTGACATTATAGCTTTATAATTGCAATATACAAATGCCGTATAACATACCTATGAGGTATTTGCCCCTACCTACTGCTATGAAACTGCTATGACACGATTTCGCCGCCCTTGGCGCTGGTTGTTCCTTGCATTAGCTAGACGTTGTCGCTTCTTCTGCAAGTATAGCAGCAGCGGCACCGGCGACGCGCCTCGTCGACGTCAGGTATGGTTCATCAAGTGATTGTCAACGGTGCCTGTTTTTCTCACTAGTGCTTAGTGCTTTATTGATCGGTAAATTAGTAAGTTTGTATACTGTACATCTGTTCCGTGTCAATTTATCTTGAGAGTTGCTGTTGGTAAAAGCTGTTATAGATCATAATAGTTTGCAATTAGTGTTGGTATGACTATGCCAATGATGACGTCCTCTGAAGTTCCATTCGAGCATTTAATAGAAACGGAAACAGTATTTTTACTAGTATTATACTTTGTTTGTTTGTATCAGTGAGCAAATCCCTATATAAGCCAGCATGAAAGCGTTTTGTGCAATCATTTTCGAACAGGAATCCTATCATTTTTAAGCCCTACTTTAAATGAAAGCGGTGCATTACAAGCAAATTCGTACCGAACAGCGTAGCGTATGCTGGTTCTAAATACCGCAGAAAGATCGTTTTGACTAGCTATGCTTAAACCGACGATGAAAGTATACTTCTAGAATGAACATTATCTACGTATTATATTCTCTTGGCCAACATATGTAGCCCTATTCTAAAACAAATTAGACACACAGGAAGCTGAAGTGTGATTTCTGATTTAGAGATCCACGTTTGTCGGTAGTACCCTGCACAGTGATCATGAAATAGAAGAAAGGAAACCTTGTATCAAAAAGCGATGACTATATTTATCACAGGCAGTGGGCACTTTCTATTTCCCGATTACAATTGATATAACAGGACAACTCAAGCGAGGATAAAAACTGCTAGAAACTTCTGA
Organism: Varroa jacobsoni; assembly: GCF_002532875.2. Lineage (NCBI taxonomy): Eukaryota > Metazoa > Arthropoda > Arachnida > Mesostigmata > Varroidae > Varroa > Varroa jacobsoni. Next base: position 615,145 of record NW_019214165.1, on the reverse strand, counting down.
ACTGTCGCCTGGCTCGGCTGTCCGAAAGTTCCGCAGCTGTTGAGGAAGGCTCTCTCATAAAAAACGCCGTCCTTTTTTTCTTTTGTCCTTTTGTCGTCCTGGCACACTTCGGACACTTGCAGCTATGTCTTGTAGAATAAAGATGTCTCAACGCACTTTCTATCCTCCAGAACATTTTATTATGTCTCAGAATACGTATATGGGTATATATATATATATATATACAGAGTACGGAATTTGAATTGGGATATTCTTATGCTGTTTTTGACACTGTACTTAGGATCAGACTGTAAATGGAGTACAAGAACTTACCTCAGCCGCGGTTACTTGCTTCAAGTTCGCGTGGCATCCATCGATTTTCGTCAATCCAAGATAATTGTGCAGGACTTTATAACACATATCACAGTCATGTTAACAGAGGTTTCACACACAAGAAAAATCGTCATATCTTTTGTTTGGCCTCAACGAGTTCTTTGCCGCCACGCACAGCCACCATCAATAATTAATGCTCCTAAACGACCTGCTTTTTACAGTTCCTAAACTTTTCGGGTAGTAATTTGCGCGACCAGCAGCGAGGCCAGTTAGGGCTGTGTGTCTAATAACTTCTAATAGTTCTATTTAACTTCTGTTGGCTTCAAAGTTTTTGTCAGAATGAACTATATTGGAACGGTTCGACAGCGTGAGCCCGAGCATTCTTCTGCAAGGGAACCACGATATTGTACTCGGTCGGAACTACAGTGAGAGAGCACATCAGCGCAGCTTCCTTGGACGGTGTAAAATAAGTCCAGTTTTTGCGTATGCTAAACGAAAATAAGATAGTACTAACCGCTGTGTCGGCAAAACGTAACGTCAATAATTTTACGTCATAAAAGCTAAAGGTACCAGTCGCGATAAGGTTTGCCTATTAAACCTACATTGAAAAGGCCAAGGTTAGGGGCCAATCTGTCAATCGATGATGGATATGGCACCGCATCTATATTTGAGTATTTATTCGGCCTCGTCCTCACTTGATTATTTTGCTACAAATACATAGCTATATACAGTTGGTCACTATTCCATTAATCGCCCCTAATTTTGTAAATATTCTATTTATATATCCGGATGGTTTTAACACTATAGTGTATATATCACAATATGTACGCGTATGTTTCGTAACTGTCCCGCCTATCTTTTGCCCCATTATTTTTATTAATGAAAGTAAAAAAAAGCTATTAGGGGCGGGCATTCCTACACATCGTAAGGACACAGCGTAACTAATCTTAAATACATTGGAGGTTCTGCACAACTATGGACCTATAGCTACAACAAATGGGTGATTCACAACCTCGACGAAGTGAACGAGTGCGACTCCAATGAGAGAGTTCAAAGCCTCTTCTTCGAAAGTCAATGTTTCTCACACTGAATGGATCGTACAGACGAAACTATGTTATCTAGGAAAAAATCGTAGCACATCTTAGGCAAAGCGTGAGTCGGGCATGTTAAGACATCATTTGGTTCATGATGACACATCAATCACCATTAAGATTATGAAACATATCATGTACTGCTTGAAGTAGGACCCAACAATGCGGCACAGTTTGTCTTCTGTTTACAGTCACGGCGGAATAGGAGAAACTTTAGGCATTCGGTTGGCACCCAGGATGATTTTTGTCGTATCTTTCTAGCTAGTCGCATAGAAGAGACGTCAGCAAATGGATCGACTATAATTATCTTAAACGGAATAGCATCATCTCTGCCGTAAATGATTTGTCTGTCGGCCACATCAACATACATCTTTGTAGGCAACCATAAACCTGTTAATTATGGAACCGGCATGCGAATACAGAACCACTATTCATTACAATATCAACCAATGTCAACAAATTGTCATCAAATGTCTGTTTTTTTGTTCAACTATAATATCCTATATACTTTAGACTTTATCATCATGAATACCTTTCTCGACGGTAGGTTATTCCGAAGCCGGTATTTTAATAGTTTGATAATGTTTTAAAGCGAATCGTAGATACTTCCACCACGAAATTATTAAATCGTCAACGTTTGCTCCGGCGTGATTTTCGACTGTGTTTTCCGTTTTAAAACGTATTCTCTGATTGGAAGCTTTGACAAAAAGGGCGGAGTCATACTGAGTCACATATACGAGGACCTGGATCAACAGAGCATATTTATAAGCGCTTATTTAACAAGGGTCAGCATATACAGAAATAACAGTCGACAACACAACTGTTAGAATACCTCCAAGCGACTATGGTTGATGATCCATTCATCGAGACAAGATAACACATTGTATCAATAACTGCTTTTTAAAAAGTCCAATTCAATATATAGAGTTGTTTTGGCATATTCTAGGATGTGTTGTGAGACATAAGAATCACTAAGAGCTACAGTGGACGGGTTTCCTTGAGCTTTATTGGTGCAGACACGCTTAGCTACTACAGAACAAACTACGAGAAGGTGCTATTTTGCCTTAAAACGTATATTGTCCTTCACCAGTGCTGTATCTGTAGATTGGCAGTGTTACGTTACATGCTGTTAGATAATTCTGCCATAACTGCAACAAAAAAAAAGAGAAAGAACGCACATGTATCCCTAGTCTTCTGAGAATGCCGTTATTTTTTAACGCCTATGAAAACCTGCCGCCATATGATGAGACAGCAACCGTCAGTAGTCACCGTATATATCGTCTCCGATGGAACGAATACTTCACTTGTCAAACGGGTACGGACAGAAGGTGACGTGCTTGTAATTTCTTTAAATGTTATTGCATGATTTATCTATTTTCAGATTTAATACCATTATACGCCACATATTGAGTAAGAATAGTCCTTTTCTCTAGGTTATAATTATTTTATTTAATATAATTCCATGGCTTTGTTTAACCAGATTTGAGTGAAATTTTTTTTTTTTTTTTTGAGACGATTTCAGCTCTATGAGTCACTGAACTGACTACAATGTAAATTGTACGTTCCCATCGTATATTATATCTCATGTACGTATTTTGGAAACACTTGCTTGTGGAAATGGTGTTTCAAAATTCGACCCTTACATTTGATTTCGACTACGGAAACCGTAGAGCTGTTCTTGCTGGAAGGGATCTAGTGCAAACTCTCGTTTTACACGTCATGCACGGGTCCCCAATTCGATCGTATTAAGCGCACAGATACCGCGTCTGTTGCAATATGGTTCTTAGTTTAAATTATTCGGCAGATCGAATCTGATTTGTTCGACCTCTAATATATACAACCTGTAATTGGCTGCAGTAACTTGTTTTAAGGATGACATAAAAGTTTTTTTTGTGCGGCCATTTTCAAAGGCACGTGCATTCTAGAAAATGTCAGTCGTAACAAATGTGGAGCGTATTCACCAGCAGAGTATATTTTTGTCTCATTTAAATAACTGAAAAGACCCGTTATATTCCCAATATTATAGTTACCACTTAAAGCATAAATGAAGTTTCAGATCTGTAGCAGAAGAGTCAGTGTGCTGGGCTTCTATCTTCTGCAGTCTGTTCTAGCTTCAGCGTTGTAACTAGCGCATAGCACAAGCTAGCAATATGGCTGCTGTCGCTCTATGAATTTTATTGGAACTTGTTCTTGGTTAATAAGTTAATCATGGGTTAATAAGTGTTCATGTATAGGCGTTCCCGTTCTGTTCGTAATATAGCACTGATGGGTTGAATAAAGACAGGTGCGGTTTACTCGAATCGAAAACCGTTACTAGGACAGCAATGATCCAGAAAAACATATTACCTTTATCGTGGAAGATTATATTCGCAAGGGATTTCGCATTTTAGCTGCTTCTACTAGTATCATTCGCTCGGTCTAACTTTATCAGTTAGGTTAATCAGAAATGAAGAGACGCTTATCTTCAAAATAGGCCCTTCGATACTCTTCTGCAACAAAAACTTCTATATTATTTATAAAAAAAATAAAAGCAGTAAAAAGCATCACTATCGGAGCAAGCAGAAAAAGCCATAATGTCTTCAAGGTAACTAAAGAGGAAAGAGGATATAACTACACAGGGAATGCGGCGCCAAACATTCATTCATAACCTTGTAATGGGATTTTTTTCTGTCAGAAGAAAGGAGCGCATCGCAAGGTGTGCTTCAAGGTTCTGCCTGAAAGTCGTAACAGGTTCGTACGATTTTCAATCGTTTCTGATGTAGTTCTTATAAAACGAACGTTTACGAAATACAGCTTCAATGAAAAACATTATTTTGTGCCCGCTCACTTATATCACTAACTTTATTTGGTTGTGGAACATATTTTATTAAAACATGCTTTGCCTATATGCAAATTGTATCCGGGGGCAATTCGTCAAAAGTTCAGCCCATGGTTTTCGTGAAATATGAGTACTAAGTCGATCGTCTCTCCTGAAGTCTGGAAGCTTGAAGTTCACCGCAGAGCGTTCAAAAGTATGGTCCGACTTCGCGCAGTTCTACAGGAAGATAACGCAAAGCGAACGAAAAGTAAAGCTGCCTCATAATCTTTATACTATGGGTTTGCAAAAAGACGAAAACCTTTTACAAGGCACACGATGTATTTCGGTTTGCGTTAATGCTTAAACGACTAATTTTAAACGAGAATTGTAGCTGGTTTATGATGTCCTTCGGATGTCGAAATGGGTTCTGACGTCGTTTGTTGCCCGTGCATCTTACAGCGCTTTCAAGTCTCAGTCAGCAGGACAACAGATCATAAAGCTCATTTTATACGCATTGCGTGCCACGTGTAAGACACACGCTTCTTTGCAGATTGACAACACAAAGTCTTCAATAGTGCACTTACCTATAGCAACGAGGGTTTTCTCGGAATTCCTCGTTGCTGTAGACCAGTGTATTGACACATCATATTGGACGTGAGTCACGATTTCAAAAGGTTTTGGTCGGGCGACTTGTTCAGCTGTTAGAAGTTAGGTCCAAGAGTTCTTAGCAGGACTCTGCACTCCTGAATTCCTGTTTATGACACAACTTCCGTAAGTAACGAAGTTCAGTAGTTGTAGTATATCAACATATTTTGTCGTTTGAGCAAGCCTAAATACATACGTATTATAGTTATTATCAACCTGCAACATTTTCAGAGTTCGATTAAAAAGAGTTGCCACTATTGAGGATAAGGATTTCATCTGTTAGCCATCACTGCAGGACTGCTCAGTAACCATTGATACACGTGAGCTCGTCAGGACCTGCAAACTAAATTCGGGTGATTGGCTGAAGACACAAGTCACATATGTGGATTATTTCTTATACTTGTTTGTTTAACTTTATTTAAATATTCATAACTGATAGATAGTGTGCATTACTTGCCTTATATATACATATATATGTGTGTATATACTGATACGTGTTACATTGTTGAAGCTCAGCTACATGCCAGTATACGATTGGACTTCCTGGAAATAATATTATTCCTACTTTTATACACTCAGCTTCATTTGTTTTTAAAGGAGCTGAATTTTTATTGAACTTCAGAAACAGCAGGCAGTAAGTCGTTGCCATAACTTTGACGAGACGAAGCTTGTGAGAAAGGCCTAGTCAGGTAGATAGGCCTTTCAATTTGAACGTGTGTGGGTGCTTGTGTACAAACACCTCAAACTGTTTTTCTGAGGGTCCGACTCGCTTCATCTGCTAAGGACGCCTTACTAACCCACAGCAAACAAGATCATGTCGAACAAATATATAACGGTCTTTGTAAGAGCGAGGTTTGCATTTCAGGTACAATCTTAAAATTGTCTGACGCCATTTTAGGAGCACCAAGCCGCAAATAAATATCGACGCTCCACAAATAGGGATAAATCTCTAAGCATTTTTAAGGTATCGGGTCTCTGCTCTTGATCAGTGCTAGAAACGTGTCTACTTAGCTCTAAAGAAAACCTTGAACTACGGTAGCTCGTCAACATTGGCGAGTATGTATTAAAGGTTATATATCATCATATATATATATATATATAGGTATCATGAATTCTAATTAAGAACTATCTGAGGCAAGGAGCAATGGACGCCTTGTTTGTATGGGCGAACAGCGCACCGCGTAACCATAAAGGATCATTGTAGACGGTAGAAAAGTAATTATTACTTTACAGATATCTGGTCCACTCCGTCCACTGGTACTATTAGGCCTGTACATGCGCGAGGTACTTTAAGCAATGTGATTAGAATTAATGTGCTCGTGATGGAAGATGATGCCCTTTTTATATCGATCAGTATGTGGAGCAGTTTCCACATGAATTTGTACTATGTTTGGTATTAAGCCTGCTTATATGTAGGACCTAAGTCGTTCCACCCATAGATCGATAAAGAAAAGGTGACAAGCTAATTATTATTACTATTGCAAACATTTCTGTTTAAAACTATTTGGACGTAGATAAAACTACTTTGAAAGACAGTTCGTCATTTTAGGTGTACTGTAACAGGCACAATAACGAAACGGAACAGGGATGAAGCTACCCTAAGATCCCGTAATAGAACAAGAACGTACCACAGCACAGTGTCGAAATCATAAAAATAGCAGACCTAGGCTTATATCTGTTAGGCTCGACTGGAAAGGCCATGGCAAATCTCAATCGTACTTTTTAGGTCTATAGGTAATAGAAATTAAGAGCAAATAAAAACATAATCTCAAATTAGACATAGATATATAGTAGTATCATCATCACTTGTTTTGAAGTCAAAATAAATGTTCTTTTGCATTAAAATAGAACAAATGTGTCACTAACCAACGATTAACTGTTTCGTACCAGAGTAAATTTACGTTTTATTAGAAGATAGCTAAAGAGCATTCTGTCTGCCGTGTTGTTTACTATAACTTAGAGATCTCCGATATGAATATAACTTGTTTTCAGAAACGTAATTATTCAAGAAAGCAGCAAGAAAGAACGAGTGAAGTTTAAGCGATCATTCACAAGAGTTTCAAGGATTTGCCCGTACTGTGACAGACTTGAAGCCTCGGAGAAGCCCGTCAGCAGAACGTTCGATCGACGTTCTAGTGTCGTGGAGTAGCAGCTTTTATTGCTGCCTCTGAAAATATATATAATAGATGCACGGATTGCAGAATTACTCCCCGTCTACTACGACACAGAAATTACAAAATGAAATTGCAATAGAACACATTAACAGGGTCAGCACCTTTCGATTATCTAAAATTTTCCCTTTACATCTATAAGCATCGCCTTACAAATTGGAGCAGGCGTAGCGCGCACTTACCGCTTTGTGAGCTTTACTAATAATCAAAATCGTCAAGAGTGCTTTGTTCCGTCTACCCCCAACAAACATCGCTTCGCATCACATCAGCAAACAGAAAGCAAGTTATTGCGGTGGAAAGAAAACACGATTACCCCTTAAATCATCGAAAGGCCACCCATCCGTTGACACCCTTCCCTAAATATTTAATTACGCTATATATATACATATATTCTAGATTTGTTTATTAAATGACACCAGGTGAACCTTTAACTGGCTTCTTCGTACCCTTTCTTAAACTATAATCGAATGAATTTCAGTCCGTAAGCGGCTGGTCGGCACTGAATAGTGGGCCAACAAAAAAAATTGCATTATGTCACGCCAGTAGCGTTGTTGACGATTGAGAGACAGGAAACGTTTGTTATCGGCCGTTGTACGGCGATTTTAGGGGTGACAGAGGGTCGAAGCAGTTCTTGTTCGATCGTAAGCAGCGACAGTCAAAATAAACGTCGAGAGTGGAAAGCAATTTGCCAGTACTGACAGTGATAGTGTCTCTATAACGAACAGAGTTGTGACGGCTCATTGGGTAGATTTGGAAAACTTGCTTATTTCTACTTGCTTCTTTCCGGCAAAGTCGCTCTAGAGCGTCATCCAGGCGTCGTTGATGTATTGGCGTTAACCTGCCATCGCTTTTGTTGCTATGCGATAGCAACAGCGCTGCAGTATGTTCGGCGCGGTGACAATAAACCCTAGTGAAAGCATTGGTGACAACGTTGGTTGTAACTGGTTGGTTGGCTGAAAGCATTGCTTGGAAGGCGATGAAAGACTCGATAGTATTACCTATGCTGTTTCTGGATTGGACCGCGCAATAGCTAGTGTTGCGTATTTCTCCCTACGCGCCGTGTATCCTTGAGTTTTACAAGGCGAAAGTCAATATAGCCACTTTAGGTACAGGCCGATTATTCCGGCTATTATAGAAGTGAAGTCAGTTTCTTAGTCTATAACAAAGTGACCCACTCTCGTTGCAGCGATTAGAATGACCACTTTATTCTCATTTGGCCTATACATAATCACTGAAACCTGTACACGGGAAACGAATGCTTTTAATTCCTAGCTTGGAGTCGTCGATATCAGCGCGATCTATGAAAATAAAAAGACGATAAAACCATAATTACTAGGAATATAAACTATAGTGGACCTACGAAATGCAGAAAAAGCGAAGGCTGAAAAAATTAGTCTTTGTGCAAGTAACTACAAGTTCGACGAAGTTCCACCTGTAGTTCCTTAAGCCGATCTATCGATTCCATTTAAGTTGGTTTCGGCTCATATTAAACGAGTTCGTAAACGAACTGGTCTATGTTCAACCGGCTATATTGCAGATCTAGAAAGTGAATTTCCTTGCTAGCATACACTGTATACTTATTCTCTGCACTGTCATTGCATCGACGAAGTACTGGTGGCTAGCTGTTGAAAGATTGAACGAAACAGAGCTTGTTAATGTGTTTTAATAGTAATCGTGATTCCATGCAAGTGCACTGAGTCGCTGCCGTCGCTCCGGCTTCCAGTGGGACGTGGGGCGGGGAGGTGTTGTTTCCCTCTTTAACCCGCTTCACCCATAGTTACCTGAAACGTTACGCAAAATCGGTCACACTACGCCCCGCATAAACGCTATTACGCCTGACGCTAGCGACACTGCCCGATCAGTGACAAAAAAAAATGGCGACTCAACAGTTAACCTGCGTCCTCCCTCGCCTTTGCCGGAGATGGCTAATCAGCGGCAATCTAGCTGGACATCACCTGTTATGCCATGGATATATCTGCGTGCGATCATCTATTTGCCATTGCGCTGTGTCTTCCACAAGGCGAAACGATATCCGCAACGCATACTACGAAGGCGCAGTTCACCTGAATTGCGTCAGTTCTTACACGCATATGTAAACCAGTGAGAACCAGTGGTGCACTATTGTGAACAGATATTTTTGCTTGAGCTGATATGATGACAACACGTCTGCTCGTAATGTTGGGAATGGCCGTTGGTGGCGTCTGGGCATCGCCAGCGGAAGAAAAACTTATACAGAGTCTTTTGGCAAATTACGAATCGAGCAGCAGACCTGTGACCCGCGCCGGCGAATCGCTGACGATCAATGTGAGCTTTGTGCCGATTAAACTTGATGTTGTTGATGTCGACGACAACAGGTTGATGCTGCATGGCTGGGTCAAGCTATCGTGGAAAGACGTGCAACTCAAATGGAACGCGTCGGATCACGATGAAATCACTATTCTCAATCTTCCGATCGAGACCCTTTGGAAGCCTGATCTTAGGCTATACAACGCTTATGAATTAAGCGTCGAAAACACACTAACCCTTGTCAGCAGTGATGGAACGGTAAGAATTTAACACTGTACTAGACAGTATATTGCTATCGACAGACGTTGGTATATCGTCCTCGCATGGAAAATCTTCGGAGTCCTTTCGTTCGATAATTCAAATCTAGATAGCCCTTGTTCGATCCCCATAAGGAATCGAATAAAAAAAGCATTTTCATAGGTGAAATCGAGAGTTTTCGGGCATATATGTACACCTACATACTTTTTTTAGGTAACCAGTGCCTTTATGCGTGTGCTTCTCTTTTATTATATTTCTTATAATAGCAGGTTTCGGGGAATGATTTAGCCTGTGTGCGTATGCAGTTAGCATAATCTGTTACATTTTTCGTTAATCTCACATTTTATCCATTATTCAACGATAATCTACTTCAGGTGCTGTGGGTGCCCCCGTTGAGCGGTGAGGTAACATGCAATCTTAGCGCGATATGGTTCCCGTTCGATATACAACGCTGCACTCTCGTCTTTGGCAGCTGGACGTACGACAAGACAAAAATTGACCTCCAAGTGGGCACCGATCTTGATAATGATGTTTTCATGCAAAATAGCGAATGGAAGTTGATTTCTACAGAAAGTGAACGTCGCGAAAAGAAATATGCCTGCTGCGAAAATGCCTACCCGAGTGTTCAAGTGACGCTGACTATACAGCGTAAAGCTTGCCGGCACGTAGTAGAACGCGTCGTGCCGCTAATCGCCATTGTGACTCTTGCGCTTCTCACGATGATGATCCCCGCGACGAAGGCCGATATCCGTCTGTTAATCGTCACCCTGCTCCTGGGTTCGGCACTTGTACACCTTCGGTCATCGGACGAATCGGTCCCAGAAAACTTGTCTATCCTTACCGTTCTCAATGGCTTGTTCATTGCAATTCTGTCTGGCCTCTTCCTATGTAATTGTACTCATTTGGCTATTTTACGCGGTCACATGGACTGCTCATTCTTAGCTAAGCTGACGGGTCTCGTGGGAGCAGACGGGACCGCAGGCGAGAAGTCAGAAGCCCTCATTTCTGATGTTGAGCAACGTTACCACCGTACGCTTGATTCCGTCTTTACGGTGCCACTTGCTTTCGTCGCAACGCTTTCAACTGTATTGTTCTTCTCGGTACCGCTATTCTGAGCAGAGCGCCTAGAAACGTATAAATTTTAAATATACGTCTGCACGTATGCCCGGGTAACAACCGATAAATCGCTAGTAGGACCTAAGATACAGTAGGATATAGTCCTGTGGCAGACCATATACTTATATAAATACTTGGTACGTCCAAATAAGTACTAAAGCGGCCAACAACGGGTCAGTCCGCGTAAAAATGTACCTTTTTTCGTAAAATAAACTTATATGCAAATTAGGTGAGATTATTTATTACGATATTATTACTATCACAGGTGAAATATGTATATCACGTCCATCGATAGAGCTTTAAGTAAAACCGTGCATATAATTACTATCGATCTATACAGATACAGACAACGGACATTCGTTCCGCCATCTATTGGGCAGCTAGATTGATTGAAAAAAGTCATTAAATAAGGTATATTGAGTGTGATTGTATTATTATTATTATGGTATAGTTTTTGTTAAACGGTAAAAAAGCAGTTACACAAATGATCCCGTCCTCGAATGATTTGTCACTGCTATACGTTAGAAACGTACCTGAAATATTGACTGGCTCGAAGCATGAGATTATAGTTGGTGGTTTAGTTCCCATTAGAAGTGGTGTATTTCTATTCAAGAGGTGTAGTGCATAAGCCAACTAGAAGCAAAACACGAGAGCTGATATGGACTGTATGCTTACAGACAAGAACTTTATAAGGCTGTTCTGTTTTCCATATAACGTGCTATCACTCAAATGTCTGGCTATTGCCGCACGGTCGGCTATTTTCCTATTGAGGAATATTGATCAATGTATGGGCGTTAGTTTGAACGACAGAGATAAGACAGACTGGGTTAAAGACAGACAGACAGACAGACAGGCAGTAATATTACATACGATAAGCTCTCTTGACTGTCACATACTGGAGCTAACAAAAAAAAGTCAGGTATAAATAATAATGAATTTTTCCCGGGAATTAATTAGAGGCGACGAGCTGTTGATGGGACTGATTTTATAATTTTGAGCAACAAATAAGCGTAAGCTTCCTAGCGTACGGCATTTATGTTGTCTTTTATTATACGTCATTGTTTATATGATCTGTCAGTTGCTATATAACAAGAGAGGGACGAGAAGTACAATTACGCTAAAATCTTCATCGGCCATGGGAACTAAACAGGAGCGTCATTGGGTCTCGCTTCTATTGATGCCACTGTTCAATATGAATAATTTTCCAGTGAACGAAGTGGTACAAATTTTCTTAGATTGTATTATATTTTTTTTCAATACTAAGCTTCACACAACTTTTGAAAATTACGTTCGATAAATCAGCGTTTGAGAGACAAAAGCGGTTTGTATTTTCATTCATTTTTTATAAATCCAATCCGTCTTTAGAATAAACATAACTTGGATTGCAGTATTCTCCTGCCATCGATAAGTTAACGCGATAGAAATCAATTCACTTCGGCGCAATACGTGTTTGAACGAGAACACAATTTGAGGTTAGCAATTAGCTATGCATGATAAATCCGTGCATTTTTATCAAATCAACCAAGGTAGATCGTTAACAAATTTTCCTGAAGTTAATAGAACAGTTATGTTAGCAGGAGTTCTGAATAATGATTCGTGTACAAATTTCATCCGAGTAAAAATACATCATCTCGATTTATGCAGATAAAGTTCACAGATAACTCTTCATGCAAACGTATCATTCGATCAGTTCCAGCCGCTTGTTCGTCCTTCCTAGATCGAGCTGGTCTATAGAACAGACTACGGTCTTCTCATTGGAAATGTTTGCTAAAAAGCTAGGCAAGCTCTGGCGATGCCTAATGAAAACTTAGAAGTTAGCTTTGCATCGATTTAATAGCATTTCGGTGTTTTCTCACCTGGGGTCACCAAAGAGAACGAGACCTTTGTGTCAAGAAAATTTAGAGTTTTCCTAACTGGTGCTGAGGCTAGTATAATAATACAAAGCTTACACCTTCTACCGAGCTTACCTTTTCTACCTAGAATAAAGGGCCGAAACGCACGCGAAGATGAGTATTCTTCTCCAGAACTAAGGGTTTCATTCATTCTGAAGCTAATTGTCAAATTGCTTCCTTCTCGATTAACTTCTGCTTGAGTAATAAGTCCTAATTACTGAAATAAATCACTAAGACACTGAAATGGATGCATTAATCGGATTCGTCATGGTGATTTTTAAAAAGATCCTATCCTAGATAATCGCGACAAGCCATCAAGTTACCCTTGGCGGAGCCACTCTAATTTGCGTCAAAAAAAAAAAGCTGTTTCCCGAATAAGTAAAAAAAATGTGACGCGTTCGACTATCGTGTTTTTCTGAACGTTGGGCAGCAGTTAACTATTAAGTTTCATCACTTATATATGTATAAGTGGTGAAACTTCCTCAAATCAGGAAGAGTGCCACCTTCATAACACTAATAGGGATTTGCTAAAGGATATATAATGCTTTTGTAGAAAATCAGAAGCTCGCACCAAGAACGGAAACGGTAGATCATTTCTAAAATAGCGAATAATGTATAGCTAGAAAACAGTCTTTTCAACGTATAATTTTTCATAAATTTATATATGTATACACTAAATACATAAAGGCAATAAAATTGCGCCGATAAGAAAATTAGTTCATTAATTACGTGAGCGATTCTTCAAATTGACACGTTCTAATTCTAATTCGTTGAAAAAACTGCATCACAATGGGGACCTCTTAGTGAAAATGCTTTCATTCGATCAGGCGACGTTCCCGCTTATGGCATCAACTCTGCACACAATGCTACTCTGTGGTCCGGGCCAAAAAAAAACTAGGGGGTCGATCGCTATTGACAGGTGACCCAAAGTCACCTTAATAGGTTAGGATTTTTCCAGCCTTTGAGAATCCATTAATGGTTACGCTATGAGAGTCATCGGTGATATTAATATGTTTCACGATACGGTAGCAAATGTACCGCAGAAGATTACGGCGTATCGTACATGCACAGGCCCACCACAAACGTCCTCAAGTATGCTACGTCAAGTTAAACACAACCCACTTCCAGCGGTCGCTTTACTTTATTTTCTCCGTCCGCATTAACGGTTACATAGTCGGCCAATGTGACATGAGCGTTGTTTAAGGCAAATAACTGTGTCACTGCGTTAACAGTGTTAATCATAGTGTCGTAGCGATGACCAGCGGCAATAGCAAGCTGACAACAACAAAGGTTTTTACACAAAAACTACGTCTGCAGGAAGTAGCGAAAGTTAAGAACACGTAACTGACGAACGTTAGACGCAGCATAGTCAACGAGACGAAATAACCTCACGATTTTATACGGAGACCAATGATGAAGTGCGCGTTACTCGTTCTGGTGTTTGCCTTCAGTTCAGCCTCGAATGTTGCCGCCCAAAGGAACTCCTATTTGCAAGCTTCTTACAGAGTGTGGCCGCACCAATAGGTCTGTAACTCGTGCACGTGACGCGATTATTGTCAGCGCAAGCTTCATGCCGACTGCAACGGATGATTTCGAATGATGCTTCGCAAGTGAAGACAACTGCCGTGAACGGACACGCAATTCGGTCGAACGTCTGGAATCACGAAGAGACAAAAGTGGCGAATCTACCAATTAAACGTTTTCTAAAACGCGACCTCAAATTCCACAACGGACTCGAATCCAGTGTCGCTTTCTTCTGTCGTAACTGATAGAACGGTGATTATTTACTATTTTACGGCGTGGATTATACTTACTGAAGAATGGCCATTTGAAGCTGCACTTGAATTTCTATTTGGCGTAATTAAAAAAAAATAGCGTCACCGTTGTTCATAAAGACTAATCCCAAAATAACAATATTTTTTCATGTTTTTTTTGACAGAGATACTCTGCAAGAGCGATTTTATTCAGCGCAATTATCATTTGCTTCAGCCTAACCCGTGTCCTAAACCGTACATACGTTACTGCGAAAAAATGCTCGTTTTTAATTTGGGGTACTGTTTTTTATTGGCTGTATTTGTTGTAACGGCTTATTTAAAATGTTATTAAAGAATGTTAAAGTTTCACTCAGATACGCCCGCCATAAAGAAATCTAACGGTGCTTAGTTGAGCTCCATCTCTCGAATATTCATGCTTCGTGAAAAAAAGAAACACTGAAATTTCTGATATTCCGAAGAAGCGCAGCGAAGGCCGACTATTTGGGTGTATCTGAACAACCGGATGGTCTTTCAGTATGCCCCGAATAAGATAGCATCTTATTCTTGTGCATCAAGGTTCTAATATAAGCAGAAGGTACGTTGTATCACTATTTAGGGGTCTGTAAGTCCTACGTACGACTATGGGAACTAGAAACGGCTTCAACTGCTGAGTTCAGATAGCGAATTGGGCAAATTTACGCGGTGGCTTCCGCGAAAAGTGTTTCTTTATTATTGGCTTTCAAATTCTCTCATTACACAACTATGGCTGTGTCATCATTGTTCTGTTGTTGATAGAAAACAGAGGTAAGCAAACAAAATGCATCACTGTATGAAAGAAGCGATTAGTGAAGATTTTTTTCAAATCAACTAGCTAAGCATATAGAGGGCGTAAATCTCATGCCCAAATTACATCGATCGATTAAACATGTCGTTCGTTTTACGTGTTCTATTCTCTCCAAGGAATTAATTTGATCGGCTGACCTATAATCTGTGAGAGCGGAGACGATTCCAGCGTTCATATCAAGCTGCATTACGGCGACAACATTTCTTACCTGGTGCATTTATTTAAAGGCCTGCCACATTGTTACAAAATTTCTCTATCCATCGATCGAACATTTTAACTTACAAAGTAAAATTTTATTTCAAAAATCGAAAACCTAGCCTTTGCGTGAATATGAGTTAATTTTATTAACTTGGATACGGCATTAACTCTTATATATAATATATCGAGTTATATATATAACATATTAATGTATTTCATCTTCTTGAAATCGACCTTGAGATAGAAATAAATTTTGATCCGATGATGATCTGTACATAGCGAACCCGTATAACCGAGTCATCTTGGGACCGAATATAAAACTTCACAAGAAGTTTTCATGCATAAGATCACATGTTGATTTTTAATACTGTTAATAGTTAAATGCTAGTTGCCCAGAAGGTAGCTAGTCTACCCACCAAGCAAATCGCTCAAAATAAACACAAGCGAAAAAATTGCACTAACAACAATAACCGCTACTTCGAAAGCGATACACTCCACATGTAAACATAATTTATAAACCGCGGAATTACACGTGGGCACAACGATACGACAGAGAATTCTGCTCTAAGTGGCAAATAGAGCCTGAGAGAGGTCAAGCCACTTCTTCAGCGTCGGTGGCAGAGTAAAAAGGATGCCGGATCTCCAACCATAATGAGAGTAATCTTCAACTGGCACTCGGTATGTTCTTCAATTGATTTGAGTCATTCGGATCATCTTACAGCGCTGCTATATTCCATCCATATTACAATTCGAATTCGAAATTGTTCTTATTACGTCTCGGACAACAGCCCTTTAGCAAAGCCACCAACTGACACAAGTGCTTTGAGCGATGCACAAATATTATCGAAATCGACAACTGTTCCCACGAACCATTTCATAAACCGATACATTTACAAAAGCAGGCTTCACAATACAGTTAATTTCCTGTTAGTTCGCTGCGGAGTGTCCTTTAAAAAGGTTTCAAGGAAATCATTTAAACACGTTTGGCGGAGCATCGCCACCCCGCAAAATATTAGTGGGTTTAAATTAATTTCTGCTTGTAATACCGTTTTTTGCTAGAAGCCAACAGCTTAAACAGCAGTCAATAATTAGCCAATCCGTATCATAACCTTACCTAGGTAAGAGAAATCGACAAGCGGTGCCGCCATCGTACGAAGGCCATTAATAATATTTCAACTTCTCTGTTACTTTTTTTTCTTTTTTGTTTCCATTTTTCTCTCTTTTTTTGTATAATACCAAGTAAATACCCGTATTTAAGGGTACAGCACATGGCACGAGCCCGAAGTATGTTCCGTGCATAATTGAAATTAATAGACATTATTGATTCTCATTAATCGGCATTCGAATTCTTGTAGATCCAATATAGATGCAATTTTGCAACAAAACCTATGAAAAATAGTTCATTTTTCTTTTTAGTTTACTTTCGAAGTCCTGATTAATGAAGCTGCTGTTTTGAAGCATGAAAACCATTTTCGAACTCGAATGAGGGCTCACAGGCATCGTCGTAACTATTTTCAGATGCTGTTATAAAATTGTTAATCACTTGAATATGCGGTGATGTTATATATTTAATAATAATATTATTATTTTCTGTGCAATGAGCATTTGTGATCTTTCATTTATTTTCAGCACACCTCTTTAATCCATCCATTTTTGTTTACAGATCCATGACCTGACCCAGACAAACTTTTTCTGTAAAAGAACTACCTTTTTTAATTCTAAGAGGGGCTATGCAGTTGCCACAAACTTTTCCATTGAACCCCGTACCGAATACAGCCTTAACTCTACATTGCTCACGTACAATACGCCATTTTGGGTACAACCGACAGAACTATGTACTGCAGTCATCACAGACACTGGTTTCATACAAAATCTCGAACGGAACTCGCTTATTGCGGAGATTACGAATCATGGAAAGAAACACGGCTGTTGTAAGACAGCACCAAGGCCGAAATGACTTTCAAGCACTAAAGTATATTACCGTGCCGTCGGTCACGTTTTGTCATTAATCAAGTTTGTAAGGCTCGGCCTATTGAATCTCGTCGTCACAAGCTGCCATCCGCCTGTTGATCGTCACGCTACCCCTCCTGTGTGTCTTCGGCTGGCCGATAAGGCAGTTCCGTAAACTTTTTCGTATCCTGTATAACTCTATTTGCTAGGTTATTTCCCGAGGTAATAAGGATCTTCCCGTTGTAGGACAAACTGTCCCTTTTTATATCAGAGGCGTAGCTTCGCGCTAAAAAGCATTTTTTGATTTAGCATAAATTGAAATTTGCGTGTTGTCGTACATTGATTACAATACTACGTGTTGCGCTGTCTACGTATGTACTATTGTTCCATAAGCGCCCAATTGGCTCGAAACGGTGTTTGCACTGAGGTGTATTCTTATGTACGAAACATTAACCGTAAGGTCTTGAAATATTAAGTTTGGAGAACTTATTATGAGCCACGGTTGCTAAGACTAGCAACACTGCTGTAAAGAGTGGTACGAAGTTACCTGCTTCAATATCGCCTCGGAAAGTTTCCCTGATATTAGTACTATTGGAATGGTGTTTATACACCTTGAAAAGTCGAGGTCAGCGACCGAATATGTGGGTGTAAAAAATATTTACAAGACAAAAGTTACCCCAAGTAATGCTTAATATTTTCTTTTCTGTTTTTGTTGAGAAAATTAACGTTTGTAAAAATTGTTGAATATTTATAAACTAACTAATAAGCACTAGTATTGTTCAGAACAAAGTTCCATTCGCCGCTTTGTCTGTTTTTTCGAAAACAACGTAGCCAACGTTATTTGAGTAGTGCATACGTACAAAGGAGTGATAGTCTCTACCTTTCGGCTGAATCAATATAATTCTACACCTACTTTGGAGAAAACTACTGATCTAAGTAGTTTAATGACGGTTTTTCTTATTAACTATGATATATAGGTCGTGTTATTAAAGCCAAACCAATAAAATATAAAACAAATAGCTATAGCCATTATAAGTACGTTCTACTCGTTGTCTTCATCCGCGTGAGTTAATGGAGTTGATCTACAATTGAGTAGGATCTGTTTGTCATCGATTCTACGATGAAGGCGCTTTTAAGAACAAATCGTAGGAACATTTCTTTTTTCTAAATAATGATGTGATGATAATTCGTTTATAGTTTTCTATCTGTTGACTATTTGATGAATGTCCAAAATCACGATATTTTCCGTTAGTTGCCCTAGGGATTGGCCTTATTCTCATTAAAGGCAACTACGTTTCTCGTGGACAATATAGGATCAATAGTTTGAGTAGCTGGTTCGGCCATGATTGTCGTCTGGTCGCTTTGAGATTTCATTCTGACCCACATGTGGCGCTACTGATCTATAGCCGTGGCGCTCCTGATCTATAGCCGTGGCGCTACTGACCTATAGCCGTGTCGCTATAAAATCATAACTACAATATAAAATGAGAACGAGTGAGAAAAAAAACTCGGTTTCTCAAATTGGTGATGTAGAAAACCCCACCCAATTACTATTTACAAAAGGCGAACTATTTAAGCAATGATTATCAGTTTTTCTATAGGACCAACACATATTCAGGCGGTAATAACCTTTTCAACACACATCGTCAACTAACATCTTCACCCGCACTTTCTCATAAGGATGCAATATAGTTCAATATATATATATATATATATACTTCTCATACCTCATACTTTTATATAATATAACATTCAATATTATATATTGACGTACTCTACTATATCATAGGCGGCCAGAAAATCTAACCTGTTTAGATATATAACACAAATAGATAGCAATGACCTTTGATTAACATGCATTGAACTCCAACAGCCTATTTCTAACTGCAAACATCTAATGGTAACCGTCAACTGTGTGCGGTAACCTTCTTTGATATTCAATCGAAGGTACTTGTTTATTCTAAACATTTCTCCCTGAGGCAATGGCGTGCGCTCGTATAGGGTAGCCAGTATTTCCTCCGATGTTACCCGCACGCAAGACGTTACGCCCCATAACGCTGGGAGTTAACAGGCTGCTAGAAGGGTGGCATAGCATTGTTTGCAGAATCAGAACTACATCATGATAAAGAATATTAAGCCTTACGAGGAATCATCATTGGGAACAGTGTCCACACTGAAACACTTAATTGCGATTGTGACCTTATGTACACGGGCATTTCTTAATTAGCCAATGGGCCAATCTATTTGAAGACTAATATATTCGAATTCGTTTATTGTTTACGAATGAATATTCCCTACACAAGTTAACAAAGAAAGTTACATTTCTCAAATGTTGATTTCAGCTGTGAGATGTAAAACAACGTTTGTAGTTTCCGGTAAGCTTGCTGCCTTACCTTAAGCCAAAATGGCTTCGACTCACTACAGACTGACGTCAACACGCACTGCATGGCTCAAGACCCCAATAACAGTGTATCGACACGATTGGCCAGATTGTCTTGTGTATATTCAGTTTTTATTGTTTATTACCTGCAAAGAAGCGTATGCATCTAGTCTGACCACAAACGCATAAAAAGTGTTCTATCTTTTTTTCGAACAAGCTCTATATATATATGGATAGCGTCAAGTATCAGTTCACTGTTTTAAATACACTGTACATTTTGGTCTTGTTTATTTAGGAATCGGTACGTTCAATGGTCAGGTCAAAAGAGGTTTTTTTTCGGTAATCGATTAAAGATTTCTTCGAAGAGTCTCAAGTTTATATAGCCCTGAGTGGGGGGGAAGAACATATCGCTATTGTACTGTCTCGGGGACTTCTAAATACTCCAACTTTAAACATCACTTTTTAGGTCGACCTTTTATCCGGCCTACTTTTTGATTTAATAGGACAACGTAAGGCCCATGCTAATAATAGGAGCCGACGTGCAACGCCAGTCTTAATATATGACGTATCAACGTTTAATTTTTTCTGTAATCGTAAAAACTTAAGTCTAGTATGCAAATACAAACGAGTGTGAAATTTAAGCTTTGTTAGGGTAATTATGCACAACTAATGAAGTTAGCCATGTTAGTCCTCAAAACAACGTTTATTGGAATTGGTTTCCAGAGGAACTAATGAAAAATACACTTCACGCTGTTTGTTTAAGGGTACAACACAGGGCTAACTTATAAGCAAAATGCCCATAAAAGCAATTAGAGACCGACTCTTTAACAAGTCGAAGCAGATTTAAACAATAGGCTCCTCTCGAAAGCATTGAAAATTTAAACATTGTTGTTTGAAACGTTGGCCAGATAGCGCGAAAGTACCGTCTGACTGCTCACTAACCAATGCCGATGCGCGCAACATTTGCACTAAGCTTCTTCTAAGCAGTACAAGGAAGAGAGGCCCTCGTGGAAATTTGCCGCAGGCGAACGCCCCGTGGCCTACAGTGACTTCAATAAGGCCACATGCACCTTTAGTATCCGTTGCCAGTTTGGTAATAACGAACGTTTATTCCATTTTGAATACTTTTCTTTGGTTTGTCTTAAAAAGTAACGGTTTGTGCACGGAATTACCCCAATATCGCTGAGCCTATATAGCTACTAATAATAAACAGGCAAAGGACTCGAAATACATCCACAATACGCTTTTCACCGGTTGGTAGCACAAATAGTGTCCTGTTATGTGCTACGTTGTTCTTTCCGTTCGAGTTTATAGAAATACTGTCAGAATTACGCACAAAATGCTACTTAAGCAATGAATGGGTTACACCTACTCGGCTCAATGGTATCTATGAGTGATCTTAAGTGCAAATACATACTAAGCAATTCAGTACTAGAGTATAATATCATTGAGCAAAAGGCACTACTGGTCACTTGCCGGCAATTTCATCACCCGAGACTTCGATCCCTCGCTGGCGCGTAAATAAAATTGGTTTTTTATTTTCCTGATATATGCATTGGAATAATTAAATATGTCTCTTTGATTGAACTGTGTTTGTTGCAAGCAACAAATGATAGCTTGCCAGGTCAACTCCTATCGAGCTTAGCAGGAAGTTGTAAGAGCCTGCGGATGGCAATAGACGTGCACAGGTCACTATATATATACATATATATATATATTGGTCATTTTTGAGAATCATTTTGCGTATTGACAAATATCCCATGCGTAACTGCAGATTCCAACAAAGTATGATTCTCACGGTGCTACTACTCAGTCACTGTATAAAATTCACGCTTAGACATAAAAGACTTGAACAAGGTAAATACGTGTAAGCGAAGGGTCGTAACAATATCGAACGGTCCGTGATCAACTAACCCCTTAAGTAGTTCACTGATTCGGGTCTCTATTTATGTTGATCGAAGAGTGGAACAACATTAGAACCAACAAAGAGCTTAGGTTCATGTTTTACTAATTCTAAAGTGAATATTAATATATGATAAAGTCGAAACGGGTACACAATCAGACAAAATCTATCGGGCAAGGGTCGCCCTAATCGGATCAGAAACTATTTTTCAACCGATTTTTTTTAATTGGAGCAGACTATCGCACACATTTTTACAAACTAAATTTTTCACTGAGTTAACAGTTACATGCTCTAAAATGCACGATGCTTCTAAGCGTGCGTCCATGTACGCTTTGTTGGGATACACTGTTGAAGACAAGGCCGCGTTTTTTCGCGATCATTTAGTCTAGACTCGAAACTTATTTGAAAACCACAAGGAGTGGGTTTAGAAATAATCTGGGTTCGATTCTGGGTTTGCCAGACGAAAACTGTAACCACGACCCGAGTTGGATAAAGGCGGTTAAGCAGATATATATATACCTCTCGAGATAAAGAAATCTACTTACTTTTCGGTTGACGTTAGTCCTGCGGTGTCGTTGATAAAGCAGAGATAACTGTTAATGTATGAAGCCACGACCATTTTTCAAGCACAACCGCTATTGCTTTATGACCACGTCAATACCCTGGCGTCGTTAAAGACCTAGTGCTACACCTCCAACTGACCGCAGCCCATCAGACGTAGATGAAAGGGCGCTCTCTGTTAGAAAGCCGCTATGGTTTGGGCAATATGTATATATATATATATATATATATATATATATATATATAACTTATGTTTTCTTTTCCTTTTCATTAACATTTAAAACTAACTTCATTAATTATTATTATTATTTGCAACAAGTGTAAGATCGATCGCAAGGCTGTGATATGTGCCCGGTGAGATATTACTATAAGATATAGATGCAAGCATAGAAAAATCACAAGAATACAAAAAAAAACAGCTGCTTTTCTTCACAGCTGTTTTTCAAATGTCAACCAGTGAGTGACGCAATGAGAACTTGCTATAAATAGCAGGTAAAAAAAAATACCTGGCAGGGTGCATGTTTTTAAATGTCACCTATTAAACCTTTTTTGTTTGCTAAAACTTATCTCTTTAACAAGTGCTTGTGGGTCAGGAGAAGCAGCTGAGCACATTGGAAGTCAGTGAAGTGCCTACTTCTAGAAGGCGTACAGTCCAAGGGACTTCACTTCCTGACAAGGTTAACTTTTATAAATTTACGCTCAATTGTCCTGTATTTATTATGTTCGTTCATATGTTCTGTACCCCGTTTTTCCGAGCACATTGAATACTCAGCGTTGTAGAACTGATCTACCCATGTCTGTTGAACCACTTCGTTGATACATTGAAAAATTATAGTCTCTAATAAGATTTGCGCGTTTCAGCATAAAACCAGCTTACCTAAATTGCGTTATCAAAAATTTACTCGCGCGTGCTTCGAGGCAAACTGACCAAGCGCCTCTTCCATACTTATCGATTCCGATAAAAAATTAGAGTATTTAAATAAAGCAATCTAAAGTAAAAAAAGCCTAAATGCGTAGTGTTTGCTTTGTCTATCTAACCCTATCTAACTTTCAATTGGGAAAAAATAGCGCTGTCCGTGCGACGACGTAGTCCTGTTCTTGAGTTTCCTTTCCCAGGATCCAGGTGCAATCAGTGAATTCTAGATTTTTTAAGTATAAGTCGAATTTTGAAGGCCTCTAACCAAATTTCACCCGAACATCGGCTAACGCGTCACAAATTATTCATTCATTCATTGTCGTTGTTCTCTGCATCGGCTGTCAATACGTACGGCGCTCCTGTTATGAAAATACTTAGTAGGAAGCGTATTCAAATAGGATAGAATTTCCAACGAATGAAGAGCGCACGCCCCCCTTGAAGTGACTTACTGAAACGGAACACTTTTATGGCATAGATTGGGACAGGAAATCGGTTAAAACCCAGAAAACAGCTACGGTATTAAAGCAACGCTGAAAAAATAAATAGAATATTAATTGGACGAAACATGAGAACGGTTAGAGGCCTGCATGGCCGATCGTTTGTTACGTATCCCTCGAACTCGTTCACGTAGCAGTTAACTACTGAGAGGAAAGTGATCAATAGAATTCATAGCACGGCAATGGCAAAAATACCCAATAGAATTAAATGAACATTTCGTACAACTAACGTTAATTACCAGCTATGGCGCTCCTTTCTTAGTTTTCCGTTTCTGTTTGATACTATTATGTAAGCTATAATCAAATAGGCTTAAATAACGCTATAGGGAAAATGGCCGTGAGTGGAGCGACATCTATCGTTAGTGACAGTTAATTTTCGACTATTCGGCATCCCATACGATTGACGACATCTCAACTTTCGATGAAACTGATCCGTGGATATATTTCTCGAGCATGGAAAGTGTATTACCATTTCCTATTTTTGCGGTTTTCTCTTTCTTTTTTGAAGAATAGAGCCATACGCTCGCGTCTTCAATGTATCTAGGCTTGTCGTAGTAGTCCAACATGGCGAAAGACAACAGGAGACCGTAAAGCTCATTAGAGCTTGCATTTGAATTAGGAGAGTAAATGTATTCGTTTATTTATTTAACCGAAATCGATCCCTTAATGATTTTTTCTCCCATAGAGCTTAATGTTAATTCAAATAAATTTTGGTGTTCTGTTAGAAAGTTATAGAGTCTAAGGTAAGCTTTTGGTTGAAACATATTTTCTACTGACAGAGTGGCAGCCAAATGTCTGTATGGAACTCTATGTGAAAGGGGTTGATATCAATCGAAACCTTTCGCTGGGCTGAATTGAAATGCAGCCCATATCCTTGGGCCCAAATATCAGTGGTTAGGCTGAAAATATTTCCCAACGGCGAAAACCTTCTATGTAAAGTTTCTTCCTTGACGCCTTGGCGAGCTGAGCAACGCAATTTTTTCACGCTTTTATACCTGAAAATGGCGAAGGACTTATGGAAAGGTTAGTTTCGTCCACGTGACTGTGGCACGACCATATGCCTTGAATCACTTTTAAGTACTTTTTTTGATGAGGTTATGATAAGTATTAACTGAAAAATTGTGACAGCCGAATGTTTGAGTTGAACATTTTTTTAATATTCCCTAAAACATCTTTTGACGAAGAGATATCAAAAGATTTATATATTTAACACACCATTTAATTAACGCCGGTGTTTTACACCGATGGATCTGGATGAGCTGGGTGAAGATGCGATATAATCTTCCTCGAACTAATGTTTCAGTCTTAAAGAACCGAACGTAGTAAAACATACATAATTGTAAGCTTTGGTGACGTCCCGGAACATTTACATACCAAATCATCATGGACGATTCATAATCACTTATTCTACGACGGGAACGGAAGGACCGTTACGCTAATTTGTGATTTGTCGTTCAATGATATATCATCCCATCGATACGAGCAAACGACATTTACCTGACGTTATTTGAATCATCTGTACCGTCACAGCAGGGTCCCAACTACTCGAAAACAGAAAAGAAAACACCTCAGGTACAGCATGTACACTAGCAGATTACAGCCTACATCTGCTAGGACACACACTATCCTATATTCTGTAGGTACACACGAAGTAGTTCTCAATCGAACTTGAATAACGTCGACAAACGTTTTATAATACAAATAATATGTAATTGTCTAGATTCGTTTTCTGAGCAACGACTGAATGTGATCCGCCTTATCCAGAGCCATGTAAATATCCTTCTAGTTATGTCTATCGGCCATGAATCTGTTCCATGATGATGAATATGTTACATGAGAGATTTCCTATTGGTATTTCGCATTATGTTGACCTTACGTATTATAGCCAAGAATTAAAAATAGGCTCATTAAGTATGAATAGAAATATGTCTTCACTGAGAGCCATCCAAAAGTGAACTTGTTGAATTAAACGGAACTGTTCAGTGCTCTCTACTATCCGCGGGCCATTAGCCTACACCGTATTGAACATCGTTTGCCACGAGACTGTTGCGTTTTCAACAGCCAAAATGCCAGCGTGTCGCGTATTTGAGCGTACCTGCGAGACTACGCAAATCTATTATCAGATCGTGCCGGTAGATAAGTGCGCATCGACCCAAGGAACGGCTAAGCAGACAAGCAAATAAAGCCCTGCAGGGCAAAAAATGCCTAAATGTGAACAACGGGAAACATGGATACGCGAAACGACAATGGTATACATCCGTCAACGATTTACCAAAGGCGTGCTATTGTACCCTTAGTAGATGGTGGCAATAGTTTCTTGACGTTTGACGGGTGCCCTCATCTCACTGACGGTGTATAATGAGCAAGAGTGATGAAAAACAAATGGGGAGAATAAAGAAAGCTTTGGCAAAGCCAACGTGGACGCAAACACGCGTCTTAATGTTGGCAAAGTAGCGGCGGAAGGAGCTTTGCAATAGTTGCTCTGCCTGTGATGATTGCTATCTGTAGACATTTTCGCGCTAAAGAACTGAAAGGAAAAGGACAAAAGCCGGTAAGAAAGGGTTGATTTAGTGTTCTTGGCAAAACGAAGAGACGCGTGTCTACGAGTTCGCATGCAGGTTGGTGGAGTGTCAACTATTTTCAAATAAAGCAAATTAACGATTTTTCTGATTATCGCCACGGCTGTGGTATGCCTATGCCGGTGCCCATGGCGTGAGAACTTCTGAAAGCCATTGCCAAACTTTGAATTGTCCGTATGTCATCTCAAATAAACGTTATCCCAGTAGATTTTCCCATTGAATGCATCGTGTACTATGTGTACTAGAATACCAATAGCAATAAACCGCAACAACGACTCGATGCCTTCCGCAGCACAAGATGGCGATAGTTTTCTCCTTTATAAGAGAACCGCGATTATTAGTAATATCACGGCATTATCTAACGTTATATTTTCTCGACGGGTATAGTAGACACAACAGCTCGCGCGACGTGTTCAAGACAAAACTCTTCCATTCACCTATTCATTGTTTTGATCTATCGTTTTTTGAAATCTTACCTTTAGCTATGCCGTCTGCATCAAATGCTGTATGCGCATGCTTGAAAGGCACATTCGATCTCTCCAGTAGCGCTGTACGTTATATGCTTTTTGCAGAACTAATATCTTTGTCTGTCTTCCCGTGAGGTTTGTGTATTGCGGTAAGGCTTAACGTTAGCAGTACCAGCGTCAAATTTAACTACAGCATATGATATTTAATATTGCCGCAAACACTTCGTTCAATTTGGCAAATATTAGGAGATATTGAAAAGAATTATCGCCATTCGACGTGCCGACGGCATCGCCTACGACATCGCCTACGACTTGAGATCTGTCAAGGGTATTTAACGCAATATGTTTACCTCTGACGAAGATTGACCTTAGAATGGTCTAAAAATCTGTCATACCCAATCACATTTGATGAAATAATCAATCAGACTAAGAGAAATGTTTTGAGTAGGTTTATGGCTGATACTATAGTCGGCCATGTTCGACGATGAAAGACGCTACAGAAAGCCAATCAGGTACAACAGGAATCGCGTTCCAACAGTAACGTCTATAGAGCCGTTCTGATCGCGTCAGTAACCTATCGATTACATTGAACGATCATACTTCACGATCAAATGGATGAGGTAATCGGAATCTCGGACTCTACACGGATTGAATACGGTGCGGCCTCTATCGGCCATATGATTATAAAAAGGACCGCTTTCCCAGCCGATCATATGTACTGCTACAGAGGCTCGTAATATCTTGTTTGATACAGCGGCTCCTACCACGCATATGACAACTGATGGTAAGGCTCATAACGGACCGGACACGCCATAAAGGTAGCATCGAAGCGATGCCGTATCAACAGTGATCTTCACACAGTTGTCATACCGTCATAACAGTGAGCACTATTCCGCATTTTGTACATCCTCTCTTGCATTTTTCTTTGAAAGAGGAATATATATTAATTGTAGTCGAGGCAAGGATCCGAGCTATAAGGAAAGTCATTAGCTAAGAAGACGACACGGTGGAAGTTCCTCTCTAGTTGTACGGGCTGTATGCTTTTCAGTTTGCCAATCGTCCGTGTAGTTGTCTCCATAGGGAACTATACGGCCTCTGCAATAGCTGCCACAGATCTCGCACTACACGGCGGGAGATCAGATGAATGCTAAAACGGCGGAAAAACCATTTCGGAAACGTTTCGATGCTGTTTAACTTATTATTGGCTCCTCAGCATATACCGTTGACCTATTCGCAAGCAATGCTTCGTCTTGTAAACGTTAAGATTTCCTTCTTTCAGGCAATATGGTTGGCAATCTAGTATCCATCTCAGAGCGCTGACAAAACTGCAGATTCTTTAATTCCGCTGTTATTTGAACTAATACGTCTGGACCTCTTTCTGGCTCTCGGAGAAATCGGTGGTGTGTGAAAACGGTGTTTTTGAATTGAAGGCGCTGCTGGACAGCGTGAAGATATGCTATTAATTTAGATAATACTAACTTACTTTCGGACACGAGTGCGGTCTTTCGGGTTGCGGTTGAAGCCGTGTCTAAAATCAGTTTGATCTATAAGACAGCATGTTCTCACTTGCGCAGTCCTAATAATCGCATACTGCCGTGCTACAACAACTGGTGTGTATGAACGTATAGCACAGTGGCTAAGTTAAAACGACAGGGTGTAATGATTGATTTCACACAGTAAGGTCCATAATGTAAATTTGCGCGGGCTGCGTCAAATCTTCTCTTGCACGGTGTCCGTACGAAGCGCCATCCATGGCGGCTTGTTTCACCACACCAAAATCACCAATTTCCTATGCTATAATACCTTCCGCTATGTACCACCATAGATGATCTCCTGTGTGCTAGGGCATTAAGTAAACACATTGTCGCCCTCTAAGCCCACAGTGTGAGCGAATAAATTACACATTGCAAGATAATTTGGGCGCCGATATCGCATGATTGCAGCTTTACAAAGCTCGAAAAAACAGCATGGTTTGCAGTAGACACACAGTAGCCCGATTTGTCTTGTTTCGCCGCTGGTTCGTTTAGCCTGCTGATGATGCGATCATATGTTGCGTTCACTTTCACTATCATGGAATAGCGTTCGCCCTAAATTAACCGGTGCCATAAACAAACAATGATTTTTCTTTTCGATTTAATGTGGTGAACCCAGTCAAGCCCCAACGAGTAGTTGGCGTATGCACCATCCGGCTGATATTTTATAACCTTTCGACGTGTTATTATAGGTACAATATTACCCGGGAATAGTTCGACGCGATACCTGCCGTATATCCTATTTGCTGCTTGGTAACGTTCAATATACGAATGACGGCCAATGTTATTGAGATAAAAAAAATAGGTATTATACGTGTGATGATGCTTTGTGACACAATCCGTGAATGGCACAACTTAGGTGATAGTCAGCAAAGTTAGATCAAGTTCTTGGGAGTACGCAATTCCATCATCTCGAAGTTTTTTCATGTTTGGCCAAAAGGGTCGAACCATTTAAGAAGCTGGTCTGAATCTAAAGACGCTTTGACGGCATAGCGAAGTATTCGAGTGCGTAGATAAGAAAAATTGCACCCGCATACTCTAACTAGAGACACAACTACAGTAATTTCTACAGCTGCATAGATTTTTCTAAATTCTAAAACGAAAAACACCTCGTGTTATCACTCAACTCCTGTGCCCTGAAAATGGGTAAACGACTCATGAGAAAAAAAAAACGGCTTTGATATGCCCAAAACATTGACTGCAGCTACATTAGGCCGTAGGCCCTCTTCTTTTAGCTGTAAGTATTATTACATATCGTGCTTGTTAATAAAATTAAAAAAAATATTACCTGTTTTTTCTTACCTAAGCATTACAACAGTACGGTTCAATTGAAAGCTGCAAATTATCTATCATCTATATTCATTTATGAGCCTAATATGGTCTTTATGTATATTAGATGAAGTTAAATGTAATAGCCTTTCAAAAGAATGGCATTGTAGTCAAATGCTGAAAGAAACATATGTTCTGTTGACTGTAACACTTAATCGAACACGGACCACAGTAGAACACTGCCTGTGATAGGTTTGTATGCTAAGTTTAACTTTCCCTCGATTATGTTTGTGTGTATTTACTGTGAGCCGAAGCCTCGAAACAGGACACTAAAATTTCCGCACGTTCGGGTCTAAATAAAAAGTGTCCTAGTTCACAAGGTTTAAAAAATTACTATCAATTTACCAGATTTCAGAGCAACGACAGTTGTCTGTCGCCATATATGGCGTGCTTCCTAACACGTAAATAAGCTGGATAAATTTAAAAAGTTTTCTTCAAGAGGCTGGGGAAAGGCAGAATCTTTAATACTGCACATGCTATAAAAAAAAAAAACAAATACTTTAAGTTTAATGTGCATTTGTGAAACAGCATTTGTAACAGATTTGTAAATTCAAAAAGAACTAAACCAGTTTGCGTCTCGTGCGTCCGCGGTGTCTCTTGAGTAGTTTGCGGCCGGTGGATGTGATGGCTTCAACGAAAAAACGTTTTCATCACTTGGACATGACGATTCAGGCCAGTTCGTTTAGAAAGGCACGTCCACAGCAACACAGATACTCCTAACTCTTGCAGAGGAGGAATAGGACAATACTCACTTCATCTGTCGTTAGTTCAGTCGAATGGAAAATACGTACTCTTTTTATGATGTCCACAACGTAATTACCAAGAACTTTACATTCGTTTGTTGCAGACAAAGTAACCTGCCAAGCGAATCAGCGAAAACTGCGTAGAGAGTTTTCCCAGGAGAAAATTGTATTGCCATCTACCTATTTGTTCTAGACATATTAGAAAACGTTTCGTTAGACGATCTTCATTTATGGAAATACGCGGCGCCAAATTTGGAACACGATGTTTATATTGCTGTAACAGTGGAAGCTGGGTTTCGACGTAAGACGTTGATCTCCTACCAACTACAGGCTTGGGATTCATAGAGATATTGTGGGCATCATCTAGAAATGATGCCTGCCAAAAGCTGGGCGACTCCTATCTCTACAATTGAGATTTGGCTTGCAAGCTCGTGAAGCCTCATGGAGCAAAAGTGCACAATGGCTACACATCTCTAGGTTACTACATTGGGTTGGAGCAGCTCTCTAGGGAAACTCTACGTTAGTCTTATTCTCGGCTGATATTAAGGTGCAAGGTTCCCTTCTCAAAGCCAATCTGTGAGTGTCTCTAGTGGCTGAGCGAGGTCGGGAGTGATGCACTCAATTTTATGTCTGAGTTGACACAGGATTTAGCTATTTACAGATTCGGTCGGTGTAGCCTCCGTAATCAGCTATGGAATATAATGGACGGCCGACAAACTGTCATAAAAAAAGATCGCCCTGATGCATTAGCGCTAAGTTACTCTTCCCAAGGGTCTGTGGATTTCACACCGCGTTAGATGTCGAGCCTGGCATGAATTATTAGACGTCCTGCTCAGCGATTTTCTAATGGATTGTGAACAATTAGTTTTTGAAGCGGAACGACTTGTAAGCCGCTGACCAAGTCTTCACACGCTGATCCTCTTTAAATCGGCATTATATTATGGAACATTGCCATTTTTATTGCACCAAATGAGCGTCAAAAATGCTGTGTAGAAAAAGTAGAATTTTTTATGCAACGTATCAAAGCTTAAATTTTAAGTTAATAGTCAACTTAAATCACACACGAAGAGCACCAATGATATCTCGTCCACAGTTAAACATTAAAAAAAAGTCTTTACTCGTCGTGCATAGTAAACATTATAAGCTCGTAAAATTGCATCAAATCCTACACGTAAAGAGATTTCAAACAAAGTTCGGTTACTTCTCTAACTAATAGGAACTCAGTGATCTGGTAACATGCAATACGACAGTTTTAATTCACACACATTTTGTGCCTGCATGCCCCGAAGATACCCCGGAACCCGGCCGGCCAGCCAGCCGGCCAGTCTCCGACCGTAGCTCAGTTTTCGCTTACTGGTGACACGGCTCTATGCAAAAGGCTTATCATTTTTATAAGATTATGAAAATTTTTAGTATACTGAACCAACCAATATAGAAAAATTATGGACTCTTTACAAAACTGCTCAATTTTTTTTTCGATACCGAGTCACAGCGGTCTGAAAGCGGGTTTTAGCTGTTACCATTGCATACACATCTATAATATACGTGACTTGTGATACAGACGGGACTAAATTGACAGCTGTTATAATATTTATCTGAAGCAAATAGCTGGGTTTCGACCATTCGTAAAATAAAATAAATATTTAAAAGGCTCTATTTTATTATAGCGACTGTCTGGGCTGACTAGACACGCTGTGCTGTAGGTTTAAGCTCAGCCATAGATGTTTCATGCTGGGAGTCAGCCGTCTGGACATAGAGTTGTGTATAAGTAGGTCGCTTTCATAACCGCGCATGATCGGGATACAGGGCAAGTACCCTGCAGCACGTTACTTAGGATAGTTGATTCGTTTTGTTAGTAAATTATTATTATGTATATATATATAATTGTAGCTTAAATTCGATAATCGGTAACGGGAGGAGATACAAGTAGCTTTTTGTCATTGTCGAAGCGAAATTTCTGGAATGATTAAGTCTCTCGTATATTATTTGTTACGTGTACCAGCATAATCAGAGGGATACCAATTATCAGCAACGTGCATATCAATGATTTTAGATATATTGTACTAGGTTCCTGCTGTTACTGGCCTTTCTAATGACGCAAGAGGCTATAGGCAGGTATTACATTGCAGCCTGTGAACAAACGGCTTTTAGCAAACACAATGAGTGCTGGTATGATTACTTGCGTCGTACTTGCAGAACCTCAATTCAGGGACGTGTGCCACAATAGGTGTCTAACCAATTTCGTGTATATATAAAAAAAGCCTATGGAAATATCTGCCCTGAGAGGTACAGGACATGATGCCGCTACTTCACTCGAGAACGGGAAAGGCGATAGCAGGACCCGGCTATCGGCGATTATTTCCGACGTCGTTCTCTAATTGCTTTATCGGCTACAAATCCTCCTCTTGCTGGTTGCTAATGATCACCATTGTTATCGGTTTTGAGCCCCGCCTCGAGTGCGTGACTGCGTTCCCTATGGTTGCCTAGGCCTGCCCCCTCGCCTCACTCGTTCAGTTGCAAGAGCATTTAGAATCTCGAATAGCATGGAGCAATGAAAGGCCTGCTTTAAGGTAGTCGGCGTCCACGCTGCTTAGGCTAAGCATTTGTAAATTGAGCATAATTGCAATCGTATACTTTAGTCACCAATTGAAGCTGATTGTTACATATGATGGGTGGATAATTGAACGCATCGTCGTCTGCTTCGATTTGTATCTACCTAGTCATATCGTTTGGTACCAGTCCAGCTAAAGGTAGTGTTACATCGTGATTTGCTGACTTGCCGCTAATTGGACATGCTGATACTTTCAATAAAAAAAAAAAAACTACCTGTGTGTACGTTTGGCAGGCATTACAGTTTCCTGGTTCCGACAAAAGCTGTTGTGTCTAAGGGCCAAAAGTCCTAACCGGGCAAAGCTTTCTTTATACTTTCCATCCGTCCACTGATTTGCCCATCTACCGGCGGTGCTATCGAAATGGTGTGTACTCCTTTAGTCTCTGAGCCCCTTGAATCAAAGAAGCTTACTGGCGCTCACACAGGGTGTTGAGGAGTGGCAAGGGCCATTTGCAGACCCTCGCCACGATGATCGGCGCCTGGGCGAATGGGCGGGCGGGCGGGCGTTCGTTTGCATCGGTGGCAGAGGGGCGCGAATCATGCGCGACAGCATGCTGTTTGTTACTGCCAACACCGTCGCCTTCGTCTCTCAGACGATTACGAAGCGGCTGCAGAAGCAGTGGTTTTCTCGTGCGGCGTGAGGCGCGGCTGCGCGCCAATCATCGTGGCCTGCTGTCATCGAGTCGTAGTGACGTGTGCTTTTGGTGCTCGAAGCCTGGCGCCTGTCACCGCCTGCCAACGCAACGATGTCGTTGCCGGCCAATGCAACGATAGCTGCAGTTGTCAACGACAGCGGCAGAGATGGTAGCGCCGCCGCCGCCGCCGCCGCCGCCGACGCCGCCACCACAGCATCGACCGTGGCCACGACGCTCATCGGTAGTGAAGCTGATGGCGAACAAGTGAAGCAAGCCGTTTACGATTTTGCTGTGCCGCTTCTCGTGCTCGCGTGCGTTATATCGACAGTGTTCAATCTACTTGTGCTCGTATCGCTGCGCTGGCTACGGCGCGCAATCAATCCAACGTTGAGTTTGAGTCTAAGTTTGACTTTTGCGGATGCTTACGCCTCGTTCATGCTCGGACTGGGTTTCGTCGTGAACAGTTATTTACCATTGAAGAATCTCGGCATAGGCCAATGTTTCAACCTTGTGCTCGAAGCGCTACGCCTCAGCGGCTTAGTTGCCGCCGCATTGAACCTGCTTGCCTTGTCATTTAACCACTATCTAGGAATACTTCGACCGCTACATTATGCGTCGACGGTGACGCGACGTAGCGCCTACATCGGAATAATTCTATTATGGGCTGTGCCTCTAATGCTGTTCTTTACGTATTTTTCGAGTGTTCCAGGTCAGGGTTTTCAGTCGACAGAGTGCCAGGTTATCGCATTCTTGCGCCAATCACGATTTTCTGCTCTACTTGGCATGATATTCACCGTGCCGCTCATTGTAATGATGCTCATTTACATGCATATATTCTTCATTATTCGACAGCACAAAATCGGGTTGTTCGGACAGGGTGCCGTTACCACGATGACCACTGCCCAAGGCCGGCATGTCGTCTGCAAAAAGACGTCGTCAAATTCGTCAGTAACAACGAGTCTAACCTCCGCAACCTGCACGCAGGCCAGCCGTCGCCTGCAGAACGTGAAGGCGGTGTATACTACATTACTGATAATCGGCACTTACCTCATTGGTTGGATGCCTGCCGTCTTCTTTTACGTGTTTACCTGCACCGACAGCTGCCCGTTCCCCATAACAGAGATTTCATATCGGACACGCATCTCTGTTGGCATTCTCGTTAACGCGCTTATTGTACTCAAGTCGCTTGTGGATCCATTCATTTATGCCGCTCGTATGCCTGAAGTTAGTGAAGCGCTCTATCGGATGTTCCGCTGCCGACCGCGAACGAGCTTCCGACACGTGCGCGGGCCTAGCTACAATCGGCACGGCAGTAATCACCTCAACAACTATAATTTTAATCACTCAGCCCCATACTGCCCCAAATCGCCTCCTGGCATTCTAGTTCGAGGTGGGAGTCAGCAAGCCGACTGCACACTGACCGGCTCACGAACCGTGTACGATCGTCCAGAGGGAAACCTGCCCGGCTCTCAAAGGGTGGCCAACTCATTGCCCCGTGAGGACCAGTCGCCTTCCGCCTCTGCTTCAGTTAACAATGGCCTCAACAACAACGGATCCATTTCGCGGCGTCAGCTGCATGCCGCGGCGGCTACGACAGCAACTGCTGTTACTGTAACAGCATCCGTGACAGCAGCAAACCCTCATAAATCTTCTTCTCCTGTTGCTGCCCATACGGCCACCGATAACGTGACAACAATTGCCGACGACACGAATCGCTGCGAAAGCAAAAACTGTGTTGTTGTTGTTGCACCCATTACAGCTACCGCTTCTGCCAACGTTAATGATACTACGAGCGATAGCTCGCTATGTAAAAACAACACAAACTCTCAAAATAATGTTACTTATGATGACGACAATGGTAATAATAAGAGCAATTGTTATCTGAATGACAGCGACGCAATTAACAGAGGCCTAGAAAACCCAAACAAATGTCGGTGGTTCCGCAATAGTTGTGAACAGCTGGAGGATCACCATGACGGCTCTTGTCATCAGCATCGTCTCGCGTACAACGCTTTCTGAGATTCGCCAGGACGGCGGGAGCAACAACTGCAGCGGCTGGATTTCAGCATCTGCATCAACAGAAACAGAAGGAGGAGCAGCAGCAGCAGCAGCAAACACGCTGCTATCGACATCGGTAGGACGTTGCAATCAACGACCGCTGTTGGGCGGTAGCTATTACCCCTGCGGCGGTGAGCAGCACCAGCCCAAATGGCTCGTAATGGTAGTTGCCCACACGCCCGTGTTTGCAGTTAAGATTAAATTATAACGACACCCAATTGCGATTGCGGCCACCTGACTCATGCGTCGCTTTCGAAGTCTGTTAGGACGCTCGTGGCCTAAAAAGGCCCAAGAAATCTTTGCCTCGAAGGATACACATCGACTATGATAATAGCCACCCAAGAGGGATGTAAATAATAACAGTAATAGTGTGATTCGCGTATGACGACCGTACGCCAACTTCCAGCATCTGTCCGCCGTCAACGGTCTGATCATGCTCTGCGTTTGTTGTTAGTCCGAACTGAGATATTCATAAAGACGTAAGAAGCTTCTGCGTAAGGTAGCAGGAGAACTTATCAGGTTTACCACAAGGCTCTTTGGCTTGTTAATGGATACACACTGTATCTTTGGGTACGGAGATTATGATGGTGGACCTCGAAGTGGAATCTCTATAGCAGACAGAGAGAAGAAAAGAAACAGACATCTTACGCCGATAGTGTTTGGGAGGCTCGTTACGCGGATATACTGATATTTATATGATGTAATGGCGGTCCCAGCCAGCACCGTAGCGCTACTTATAGACTCTGCTGATTGTATAATAGCATGTATATAAACGAACGATTCGTAATTAGAATAAAATACATTTTATGAGGAAAAAAATATGGTAAAACTCGACAGGTGGATAGATTATAAGAGGTTAATCAAGGTTCAGGTTCATCAAATAGCGTGGCAAACTCTTCAGCCCGACGAATCACTGAAAATATAGTGACACAGCGTTAACGCTTGCCAGAACTTAGAAACAAAGAACAAATTCTGGGCGAACATAACGCATTATTATCTAAAGTTCATGATATCCAAATTCACTGGACCAAAGGATAAACAAGTCGGTGGTAGAAGGGTCTCCGCGTATTGATGACGACCTTGAGAATGACTTTGTACGACAAAGTTATCAACGAAAAACATCTTGAAGAGGAATGCTTCGCCTTTTCACTACTTCGTTTTTATTTTGCTTCGTTTGAATATAGGAAAATATCTTTATGGAGAAACCCATATAGCTTTTGTGAATCAAAGCCAAGACAGTAAAATGTACCGTTTGCACAAAATTGAACTTGTCTATGACAACGTTACCGGAAGCTAACCTACTGAGTAGGCGCATAGGAGCCCTATGAGGCCATACATATCGCTTAAAATTAGCAGAAATAGAGCACAACTCCCACTAAATTTCCCGGCTTTACTAAATAAAATAAACCAGACAGCAATTTGCGGTCCCAACAAAACAATCCATTGAGTCACTATTGCCATTGAACATCTATCAAGCACATTTTTCGATAATATGTAAAACCCAAACAAAAGCACAGACAAAAGGTCCATTTCAGTGAAAGAGGCTCGACGTTACTCTGACCACTTGCCAGCGCTGAGTAAAGAGCCACCCTTTGTGGGCTTTTGACCACTGAAATTCGTGTATAGCCTCTGTCTATGACGAGTTTATAGTGTCTCAGGCCATGTTACCTGTGATTACACGGCAGTGTGACACACGCAAGCGCACAAGGCTTCCTCACTTGAGTCGGCCCATCTAAATAGTGTGCTAGCGATGATCTTTTGCTTTATAAAGGGATTACTTTCCCAGTTCATAAAACGCTCGAAGGCTCTTGACATTGAAGGAACTCAAATTCCTCTATTTTTCTCCTAAGAAGATATTCGTTCTTCATTTTATGCTAGACACTAAGGCACAATAGAGCGATTGAACATAACCCTGCCATTATTCGATATTGTTTTAATATATATGATTTTAATAATATAATAACATGATTTTTTTTTTTGTAGAATTAAGTGTTACTATTATTATTCAGGCAGCCGAGTGTATCAGGTCTTCATGTTTGCTTTCCTTTATATATTCCTTAAATCGGCTGTAGTTTTGATTAGTTTCAGCCACGAGTATCCTATTCAATATTGCTACAATGCTTACCAATCCTTTCTTTTATTCTATAAGGTGCGAACTAAAAATCAAGTTAAAACAGCGCCGACGTAGAACGTCTGGAATGACACCTAGTAGGTACTCCGTCTACAATATCCCTAGATAACGAACTCCTAGGTGATTAGCGCTTCCTTTTAATTACCAATTGCTTCCTGCTCTTTATGCGCACTGTCCTGCCAACGATATGTTATTGCACACGGTCAGTATAAACAACAAAAAATATATGTTTTTGTACATATATATGTAATAATTTTCCACATTATTATTATAGTGTAAATAGTTCTATATTAAACGTATATAAACTATATAAAGACGTACTCGACTATAGCATTACTCTGCCGCAGTTTGCCGATAAGATAAAACGTTTCGTAGAAAAACTTCCGGCCTTACGTCGCCGTCAGTAGCCACCGAATGAGTGTCAGCTTTTTGTTACTTTCTTTGATGTTGATTGCTGGATAAGATGTTGGCAGGGTTCCTTCTACATAACGGATTTCATGCGCTGAAAACTTTCGAGATACACTCGTTACACAGGTAAATGCGATTCGTCTTTCCAACTCCAATAGAAAAGACCTCGAACCTTTTAGCGCTGACTGCAAGCTAAAACAGGCCGAAGAGAAAGCTGCTCTAGCATAACCACACTCAAGTGAATTTCCTTAAAACAAATCTCATTCTTTTAGTACATTTACATTCTAGTTACCGCATATCATTCTCGCGATAGGTGTTGATATTATAGATAGATAGATAGATGTTCAAGCCCGCTGTCACTGTATCAAAAAGCACAAGATATACGCGCAGTTAAAAAAAAACAGTGTTTACGTAGACGACGACGACGACGACGTCGTCTGCTAAACAGTGAAGTGTCGAAAGCTTTGTCGCACCCGATGTTCGCAGTCGAGATATTTACAGTTTACCGTTGTAATGACAATAATATAAGTGTATCTGTAGCGCTAGTGCATCGTAATAACATCTTAATGCTTAGGTAACATGTGGCTCTGGCTAACATTAAAGAGGTCACTTTCCACCACTGCGCCCGCGTGATTGAAACCTTTGGAAATGGCAAGAGTGAGAAAAATGTTCGGGTTTTTCTATCTGTGTCATCCTGACTTTGCTTAAGAATTGTACTAATCATTGTTACTCACAACGCATCAAATTATATGAACGCATGAGTTGCTAGCTAAGCGATGCGAGAATGTACATAATGTATATGTGATAGCAAAGGATGTACTGACTGCCCTACCATAGTACTTCCATTAATCGATTCCCTTTTTTTGTTATTAGCTCGAACAAAGAACATTGCTGGGGAGAGACTTATGCTTGAAAGAGTCATTCGCTATCCAGGGATTTGCGCTCGCCGTAGCTAATAAGATGAATGTAGTTAATGCCTACATAAAGAAACAGTAGTTCAGGCATATCAAGTAAATAGGAGGTGCGGCACTTGTGCAAGGCTAAAGGAAGATTCGAGCCGAACTTAGCTATGTGTATGTTAGAGGGCCTACTGCTTGAAAGGGGTGCTCGCCGGGACCTTGTGCTTACCGGCGACATAATACCAAAATCGACTCAAAACCGATGACGATGGTAGTCACTGGCATTAAGCAAAAGGAGAATTTGTAACCGGTAAAGAAATCGCGTGCATGTGCTAAAATGATTAGAGAACAATGTTGGAAATAGTCGTTGATAGCTGATATCCGTTACCGCCTTCTTCGTAGTACAGTAGAGATTTAACAACGTGTCCTATATACATATATATATATATATATATATATATAGAGAAATGATAAGTACAAATGCATATAACTTTTGCTACTTCTATTACTACTGGAAGAGCACGGTGAAGGGTAAAAGTTAGCAGAAAGTCTACGTTGGCCCTTAACAGGGTATGCACCTATAGAGCTAAGACAGACGCTAAGACAGAAGACTAAAAATCTGTTAATTGCATAATGTCTACAGGGGTTTTGCTAAACCCGCTCACTGATCTGAACTGTCAAAGAAATTTACATTGATCATAATAGAAAAATTAGAGTAAATGACAAAACAGATATTGATTGAGCCAGGACCTTTATTTTACGGGAAAAATTTGCCGAAAATTAGTCTATGCGAGCCGCACTTCGTCTGCGTACAATAATTGTACGAAATAAACGTAGATATAAGCAACTGTAACAGAAAGAACTACGTATACGTTTATTATATATACACGAACTTTTGTTGTTTCTGATATAGATTCTACAGTCTGATTAGGTGTAAATACCGACGGCAAACGATAAAAATGGTGGCAGTTTTCCAAACCGCCGAAGTTTCAATTTGAACATGTTTGTAAACTTTTCGAACAGTAATAAGGACAAGGCAGACATATTGATACGTGGGTAAAACCTTTAATTTTGGTAATTGTTTTCAGGTAGCGTTTAAATAAATCTCTTATTATTAATGTATTTATTATTAATTTAATAATTATTCTATAATTTATCTAAGTTTTTAATTTGGCAACGATTGCTTGCTTACAATAGGCCAAAGGGAGTTGTAAATCGATCGATCGATGAAGTCTGAAAATGTTTCTTTTTTTGTGATGGATACATACAAATACGGAGGGGGTTTTCAACGACCGATGCTTATCAGTGCTTACCTGTTGTCATGACACTACCTATCGAAGAAGTCAGCGACGTATGGCCATGATTTGCGATCGCATCTCATATAGCACTATTAACTGCTGCTTTGGAATGATAGGAAAGATTAGAATGTCTGATAAAATCATATCACGTTAAATTTATTATTTACAATACCAATCGAGGGTCGATTTCTGACAATGTTCTTCAATGGCAGCTATAACGG
This sequence comes from Varroa jacobsoni, assembly GCF_002532875.2. NCBI lineage: Eukaryota > Metazoa > Arthropoda > Arachnida > Mesostigmata > Varroidae > Varroa > Varroa jacobsoni. Next base: position 574,663 of record NW_019214165.1, on the reverse strand, counting down.
TAACAACACAAACGGCGTTTGTTAAACACGAAATGTTTGATAGGATTTGTACATTTTAAATCAATGCTTTTAAAAACTCGTGTATATATATATATGTGTGTGTGTGTGTGTGAGTGTGTGAAATCAAGTGATGATATAATAATGAATTAAAACACTAAGCTTTATTATAATAAGGCCAATAAGGATACTAGCTAATCTAAACACGTCCTTATGACCTTCAATCAAAGATGACAATAACAATAAATACAGTTCGGTTGACATATTTTTCGAACCACACTAAAAGTGAAAGCGTATTACATGTGCTTAATATTGGACTTCTATATGCTCCTACCGTTAAATTGAGTGACCCGTTATGTACAAGGAGGAAGCGTCAGACAAATTGTTAGGACATTTCAGAATCTCTTCTACACTCTCACAGATGACTATCAGTCTAGAGACCTGCAAATATTCTCAATTTTTTGTCCACCCAGAATCTGATCATTTCGCTTCAGGCAGCCGTATATCTTTTATCTGTCGAACGATTTGTTGCATAGCAGACCTGATTCATTCTGATCATAATTGAGCTTCCCTATAGCTTAACTCTAGATAAACCAGGAGTGTTTTTCTTTTTCATATTAACGAATTAACGGTGAGTATTTCGTCTAAAAGTAAAGGGCCGATTTAGCCCCTTTTTCTTTACACCCCATGCAAGGTGTCGACGCGATTGAAAGCATCGAGATTGCAATACTCAATGATGAGCAGGAGTATAATGTGTGAACTGTCAGACGAAGTTCCAATAGTAACTCGTAATCCAGATCGGCTGGGCAACTTTGTGTCTGTCGCCGTCAGTCAGAAGCCATGTTACAAGAGCTCCAACATTGTGTAGTAAAAATGAAGTGAATAGTTGGTCCATATATACGTTCATGCATCTGGACTGTTTATCACACGGTATATTTTTGAGAACAAACAGAAAGGGTTATCGCTTTAAAAAGATATAGACTCTTGAGTAATTTTCTTTGAAGATTGTTCTTTTACCGTTCATTCTTATGAAAGTATCCGTGCGACTAGGCCTAACTTGCTACGCTTGAAATCGAGAAAATCGATTTTTTTTTTTATGTGAAGAATAAATAAAAAGGTTACCTACTAATCTTTGTTAGAGCTACTGGATCTGAAGTTTTGAATTTGTCAGCTGAGGTGCGCGCAAACGATTAGCTACGTGTCGATTTCCATTGACCCCTTTACCCATTGTAGTACACGACGTATATTGCAGTGAAAAGGACAAAAACCTTAAGGCGTTAAAAACAATAATTAAGCCATTTGACGAAGTCACAGCGCCGGACACACGATAATGTTTCCACCACATGAACAGTGTTTTGTTATTCAGTGTTTTTAGATAATATTGATGGATTAACGAAAAAATTGATCCCTTCAATATTCACAAGACAAAAGGACCGTAGGATGCACGCAGATTATAGGACACTGTGAGTAACGATAAGGACGCTCGAAAATTACAACTCGATACAAGCCACACTCTTTTAATCATAAGTCATACGACCCTAAAATTTCGAGGTCTCCTTATTTTTACGCTTCGTTAAGCATACTATACTTATCCAAAGTTTAATAAATCTGATCACTTCTCTACTGCAAACATCTCGCGTCATTTTTATAAGTCCTATTTCTGTCACAACGTCCGTTCTGTCCTATCGAATGTCAAAGGGGCCTGTTTCTTCGCTACCATTGATCAAATCTTGTTTATCTTAAATAGCGGAAGCTTTTATAAAGAAAGCTTGCGCTATATTTGGTGCAATAACTTTCCAAAGTTATTAAATTAACGTTCCGAACCTTAATGCTAGAATCGATATGCTTTAGAGGTAAAACGTTTGAATTTCGTAGTCTATCCTAGACAGAAATGTAGTGTTTTGGAAAGTAAATGGTTTACTTTTTACCTTACCTGCAAAATAATTGTTTATGCCTAAAATAAAGGGGCGATAAAATACTCTTATTGTACATAGTTTACAACAGTTCCTTTGGCAAGGCGGCTGTCTGCGTATATAAAACTTTATGTTTCCCTAATGGATATCTATGTAAAGGAAGAAAAACTAAACACACTTGTTCCATCCATCCATCTTGTTAAAGGCAGCATTAACGTCTGCAGGATTTATTTCAGGTAGTCTAAACTAATTTTTGATTTTGTCATTATGGAAAAAAGAGCTGACTCTGTTAGTTAAATGTGAGGCCATGTTACCTTCGGTTGGTTTCTCCGAAAAGGCTTTCATTAAATGTGCAATCGTAGCGGAAAATTATTTTATTTATCTATGATTAGAATCTCTAGAGGCCAGTTCCAACCAGGACGCAATGGCTTTGATGGGTAACTCTCCGGATGAAGATAGAAATAACCTAATTGAGATACATTCTTCACACGTGAACCGTGTACATAGATAGGCACTGTGTGAGGTAGAGGTCTTATAATTTTTCATCGAACTTCTTTCGTGCCTTACTAATTTTGCTCGCTGACTGACTGATTGGTCACGGGAATCGCAATCATAGTGAATGTCACCCTATTACGGTGCTAGTTATCAGTGTTTCGTAGTACCGGTACATTACACAGCTCGTCACCAGAAGGGGGCCGGCGGGTAAGGTGTACTTTTTTGATTTTATCATATCCATTACACATTAAGAGCTAAGCATCGGACTGTCGACTTCTTTAATCCTAAGACAACCTAAAAATTAAGCTTAAAATGGAAAAAAAATTAAGCTTTTTACATTGGGAGCAGATTTTGCTTTTCTTTTTGTCTAAACATAATTTTATTTATAGTAAATTAATTTTATTTTTAAATAAATTTATAGTAAACTTAATCAAATCGACTAAATTTAAAGAGCCAATTTTTTTTTAGATATTGGGGTCTAATTAGGTGAGATTTTTTTGCACACGCACGGTTCTTCACAGCCGAAACATTGACAAATAAATATGGTGTTCAGTAGATTGAGAGCCTTATATTATTTCGTATATAGGTGACGGATAAATGTATTAAAAATCAAATCTAAAAGTGTACACTCATTGGGCAGCAACATATCGGAAATTGTTATATGTGAACTGTATTTGCACAAATTACAGCTGTCTAAATTGAGACCAACGCACACTTTGTCTATAGGGCATATTTGTATATCGTTGATCAGAATATCTAGTATTTGTCCCTTTTCGTTAAGTCCCTCTTGCCGCAAAGCGATCACACACCGCCGACAAAAAAAGTTCGACTTATTTAAATACGCAGATATAATATAGAAATTCAAATTATAACATGATAAATTGCAAAGTTAGTATTAACAAATACACAATATAGGAATATTATATGTATCAGAGTACTGTAAAAAGGAAGATCCAGTCCACATGTGGCTGATCTGAACACCTACTTTTCCGTTATGCTTGTGCCCGCGGACTGGATTGGGAATGACGTTTAAAAGTAAACAAATTTTATATTAAGAACATTTGCTTACAATATGAATGTAAATTATATATATATATATATATATTAGGAACTGAAGTTATGATCATTCAAAGTGTTTTTGAGACGTCCCGTGAGCATCTACATTTTTAATGCGAAAACACTCCGCTTAGTATCGAGTTGCGCTTATTCAGAAGTAAAACTAGTATTAAAACAAATATCAACGCAGGCTTTTCAGGGGATGAACTTAGTGAGGGGGCTTCGACATTTAAAAAATGCTCTTAGTAACCCCACAAGGCTACCGTTTTGAAATTTACCTAGAAGTGGGGGTCGCTGTCTGACGACACGAAGCACACATAAAGCTATTCAAAAGTATCTAACTATAGACTGATGAGTCTCACTTCCTAAGCTATGCGTTTAATGAAGAAGAACATTGACGAGAAAATCGTGAAGCTAGGTCTCTGACAGCGCCTGATTTCCTAGAATGTATAAACTCGTTCGTGTAATTTGCGGGCTCCGGACGCACTACCCCCGTGTATGTGCTGCTAACGAGAGAACTAATTTTCACGACCAAGGTGAGAGAAAATCGAATACTTTTTGGAAAACTCTTATGCTTGATTCATGATAGAGATGCATGACCTGTCACCAATTTTACAAAGCCAAACATAATGTCATACGTTTTCTATTAGTAAGATAAAATGTAAGTTGATGTTTTCGAAAATACATCTCCAGTTCTAATTTGTAAGAAACACGGCTTCGAAAAATTCTATTGTGGAATCTTTGTATCTTCTTCCTCACGATGTCGCACTACATACGTATATATTGTACAGCTACTTGACTTGAATTGCCCGTTACATTGTCTAGTTTGTGTTAGCGTAGTTATCTCGAGTGGAACTTACCAAACATTTTCTACTTGAAAGGAAAAACTCCTAGATGAACTGAAATTCATGTAGAAGCGGCCACTAAAGTACAGTGTAGGTTAAGAGTTAGGATGGAATGCATCAAAAGGCACGTGGCCTTTTAACGGGACCTGCCTTCTGTGTAAGCTGACGAACGCCTATACTTCGCGAGTCGTAGATATCAAAAGTATAATGCTAAAGAAAATCGTAAAATATACTTGAAGCACCGTGCGTAAGCCAACAAATCCTTTTGGCTCCGACTCGAACAAATGGCAACTGTTTTATAGGTTGTGGATAAAAGCTTGGACATAAGTCCTAGTCTACAACTAGAATCATATGCAGTTACCTACACGATAATGTCTAGACATACGATGATTTTGCTCAAACTATCGGCGCAGGGTACCATCAGAACATAACGTTCGTCTTGTTCCGGCGCCGTGCCTCCATTCGTCTTCAGTATTTTGCTAAGCACGGTTCAATTGAAGTAGACTAATATCCTATTTTTGCGAAATGTCAAACAAATAACGTTCTCTTTCGCGTTCGATGAAATTGTTACTAAAACTTATAGTTAATCTACCAAAAATAGCTCACAAACTACATGTGGTAATTTGCTGAAATATTAATTTCGATGCGGGATTTAACTTGCTCTTTAAGTACATAAAAACTAACTTTTAAAAAAATTACACATTTTTATCTCAATCTGTGATTTTTCACTCGATCTTACCCCGTGGAATATTGTGAAATATTTCACCTGTCTCTATTTAACCGTAAATTCAAGGCTGTGATAAAGATCAGCACCCTGATCGGGTTTTAGTTATTATAGGAATAGATAAAAAGAAGATTAAAAACAAAAGCTCTCACTGAACTTCGCCTCATATTGAGATATGTTAAACACCCAGAGGACTGTGTACTCTGTCAGAGGTATATTTAGTGTGATGGCCGGAGTGTCCTGTATTATGTCTCCGGATCTAAATCAGTAAACAGTGAGAAATCAAACGTTTTCCCCTTTGGCTACTGTTTTATTCTTCCTTTCAGATAGACGAACGCATTTTGTCGATCGGTAAAAGTCAGTGCTTGGAAGTACTCGAGATGTCTTGAACAAAAGTCAGCGAGATGACTCATGCGGATAGAGCGGTCGTTCAAACCAATATTTCCCGTTAGATAAAAGCACGGGCGTCTCTTTCGTTAGAAGACAGTTTAGCTTTCACTAACTTTTTCTAAACGAATTCAACTTGCACGTTTTTTGAACGCCGTTGAGTGAATCTGTACAGGCTGGCTTATACATACCATGATGGACCGTTCTATTCGCAATTGGCAATGATGCTTGTTGAGAGAGAAGGGAACGTTTTCTAATATAATAGGACACTTGTTTGAAAGTTCGACACAGCTTTCGAAGGTTGAGATACGTTAAGGCGAAAAGCGATTGCCTCACGCAACATTTGTAAATAAATGCACTGGGAAAACGCCAACATATTGATAGAAGGTAATTATTAAGTTTGATTATTCTAGCAAAAGCCGGCCCAAGGATTAGAGGTGACGTAAACATTTGCGTAACGAAGCAAATCACATGGGAACCAGCGTGATGGCGCAGGCGACATAGCTCACGTGACGGACACGTTGTTGGGCCTTAATTATGCGTACACGTGACGCCTTAGAATAGGACAATGTCTCGGTGAATGATAAAATGCTTTTTATATAGCTGCTGTTTTAACTAGCGTGTCGCCGTAACGAGGCTATTAATAGTCTCCTCAATAGAAGCGAACGTAAGATTTGAAATGTTAAAAATCTCGTTCTCAAGTTTTCCTTGGATATTTTATATCAGGAAAAGTCTTTTGCAGTCGGCCAAAACGACAATAACAATTTCTGACTTGTAAAATCGAGTGCTTTCGTCTGAAGTCGGTGTTTTCGTTACTATTTCAAGAAGGAATTCTTCCCACTGCAAATAACACAGTATAACGAAATGCCTTCGCCATCCTCGATGGGCAGTTGGCCGTCGCCACGGCATCGGTACAATTGCTCCTTTCGAACAGCGACGTTCCGTGCGTGAAGTAGCTTACGTTGTTCGCAATCTACTTAGATCCTTCTAGCAAAGAAAAAAAACACTTAGAGAAGAATCTAATAGCTGACCTCAATCATTGTTTAGTGACGCAGAGTCGGATATGGGACTCGAAATATCAGTTTCATGATAATCTAGAACATGAACTTAAACATTTTTGCTGCAGTCATGCGGTAAGTTGTTTTTTGGCTCGCACATTACCTGACCGAATCTATTGATTCTACTTTTAAATACGGAAAGCTCATCGCAAAGACGGTTATACTAATGTTAAGCTCTCCAGCTCAATTCCTCATGTCAACGGCCTCTGTCCTCGAAGTTTGCTTCTGCTTTCAGGTTGACGTCTATAGTAATAGCAAGGAGTACATCTTGTAAAGCGTTGTTTACTTCTAGCTTTTTTTCTCGTTAGATGACAATGGTGATGTAACATTAGATGTTACGTAAACTAGCGTTTCCATTGGTAGCAATAGACATTGTTGGAATCATATGGACGCATCGAATGGCCTCAGTTACGAATGTAGGATTTGCTCCGGAACATACTCAGGTCAGAATCAAGTGTATATAGCCCGGTATATCAGATTGTTGAAATTATTTTTGGTTTCTCAAACCTGTATTAGACTAACTTTTCTGGCCGTTGGTGAACGGACGCGGGCGACCAAATAACTGATGTACGTTTAACTTTCTAATCGACCCGTTCCGAAAGTACTGCCGAAGCACAGAACATGTCCCATAAGTATTAGATTAGGTAGTATAAGCATATCATTTTAATTTAAATTAAATTTGCTTATAATAGAACCGTAAAATACTGACTCTGCAATGTGAACATTGCGCTTTACATCTTGCAAGTTATCCCTGTTCAATAGCCATTAAAGAACCGATGACACCAAGCGTTTAGGGCACGAACGCAGACGGTACGATCTCTATTCGGTTTATAGAATAACAATAATAGTAACAATCGTGTATTTCTTCTCATAGTCATGTAGGTGTACACGCTACCTACTTTTAGGCGAGAAGTGCATTTCTCTATGCGTGGAACATTTCTATTCATTTGAGTTGTTAGGCACTTCCAAGGCCGCTTGATCAATTCTTAGGGTCATTATTCTCGAATCAACATCTATTCAGCTGTATTGCTATGACGTTTGCCGTCATAGCAGTGTTTCTATTGACAGAGCTTTTAGGCTAAATAATGGTGTGCGTGTTTCGGGTTGGTTTCAACGGGACAAGGACGAAAAGGAAATCTGGCCTATCCGCTCAGTTGCAATATGGCCTATATCACAGCAGTAAATCTCATGAGAAACAATTACATAACGATTTTACACAACAACGAGCGCAACTGCAATTAATATATGCATATACTATAGTAACTTATACTTGAAATTTTCTAAATGTCCCAATATGGACAGGTGCTGGATCTGAACCATTTGGCTCAGTAGGGCCGCATCGAAACATTTCTCAGTATCTGCCTTCCATTAAACTTCGCTACGTTGCTGACGTACATAGTATGGAACTAGACCCGGCCATTGCTTAGGTCGACGACGTAACGTCTTGTAAAGTACGTGCCCAAACTTACGTAACTTCAACATTATTGATACGTAAAGTAATCCTATTATTTTAAGAGAATTTTACCATGCGTGCACTTGAACCTTCAGAGTTGGACATTTATACTATACAATAGCAATTAATAATAGCCCTATTGTATCAAGAAATATAGGTACAAATCTGATAAATTCACCTGTTTCTAGATAACTCGGCTTGTCAAGACGCTCTTCAGGACCAGCCATCAAACAAAAGGCACGCTGATAAACGGTCTTTATACGACCCATAAATATATCCAGATACAGTGTACTATTGACGTCCGAAGTTATTGACATCGGTAGGATCAACATTATAACAAAAACTGAATCCCTGTTTAGATTGCGGCTAATGAGATTGCCCCGCAGGACAATAGGACTGCTTACTATCGGGAACGAGTTCATTTCATTTCTAGTGAAAACTCCTACAATATTTTCCAATGTTATTCGGAAAACTTTGCATCCCGAGACATTGCAACGTGTCGGACCAACGCAATGGAGCAGTAAGTTAACTTCACGTTACGAAAATATGGTAAACCATCACGAAACTCAGTAGCTTTCATAAATTGTTCCTAGTATTTGCGCCGCTAAGGAAAAACCTGTTTATGTTACGATCCAGGTCAACTTACGCGAACGGTTTGGGCCGCATCTGTTTAAAACCAACGACTAACAGTCAATAGGACAAACTAGACGATAACGAAGTGCGATATCAGCTGTCTCAACTACTAGGATTCATTTGCTGATTTTATGAAGGTCAAAAGACAATAAAAAATTCGCACAAACGATTAGCTTATCTCAGGCCTATAAAGGGTTTATGCTAGACCAACGTATAGTCCATTCGATCACGCAACTCAAATTGTAGGACCGACGAAATGATACGCATGATAAAAGACAAGAAAGAAATTATTTGTCAAAGACGATGTCCTGAGCGCACTTTTACACGGCCTTGGCTTGTCAAAAGCTCCTCAGACATCGTCTGATGGGATCGTGCTACAGTAGAATTCGATATTGTTGTGGCTGGTAGTTCAGCACCTTCCCTATAGTCCATTTAAGGGGCACGTTAAAATACGTATTTCGTTAGCTAGCTAGCTAGTTAACGGGCAAAGAACGAATCATCCCTCCGTATTGCAGATAAGCGGAGAATCGAGTATTTTTCCTTCTCATCATTGAAGGTAGAATTTCTAGCGTCCCCCAGTCAAAGACAACGACAGCGAATGCTACCGGTATGATGAATTGAATCCAGTCTACGTTTAAAATACTATATGGGAAATATATAAAGGATTCGCAAGTTCCATCACTAACAGACAACGGGTTCATTGATTCTGTGTCCCACTGCAAGCTTGGAAATTTAAAAACGGTCTTTCATAGAATTCTTCGTGAACGTCCATCACATGGGACATGTGCTCTTTCCACTGGGGAAGCTGCGGCCATTTTCGTTACGAAACCCTAATTGCCAAATAAAAGGAAACAGCATTAAAGGAAGTGTACTTCATAAAGCTTTACACGCAATTGAGTTAAATTGAACTCTAGGACACTGTTATGTGCGAGCGACTTTCAGCCTGCCTAAACGTACCTTTTCCGAAAGTTTGGACACTTAGTAAAGTCGCAGGAATAAAACTATTGGGCATATAGTTATTATTAGTCTACTTATGCAGTTTACGCATATATATATATATGTGCGTAAACTGCGAGTAGACAACTAAGAAGAGTTTAGCAACTCCTGACTACACATTTTTATCTGATTTATCTCCGCATCCGGGGCATGAATGTATCATATACAGTGTAGTAAATAAGAACAATTTCTCGCATGTGTTTTTTGTGCTACATCGAACAGAGCACCGTGACCAGGCTTCAACCTCCCGACCTCTGCTGACCTCTAATCTGTCTGCGTTCGTTTTATGGCGTGAACAATTTCAGAGGTCAGCTTTAATGGATGTCGAAATGTTCGTCCTGATGGCCTTGCGTTGAAGCTACTCATAAAATTACAAAAACCTAGACATATGGCAGGAACAATCACAACAACCTAAACCGGGTACTAAAACAAATTTCTTTGCAGAACCTTAATTAAAAATGGTCTTAATAAAGGCGTTAGTTACCACTGGCAAAATATCTATCAAACTGAAACAGAAATACCTATATGTATATAGGGTACTTTTCAAGATTGGCGGTTAATTAGAAAAATATCAAAAAATGTAATAGAGCTCAGAATAAGAACTTTGGTTTTCCAATCAGCTGGTGATATTAATTTTTGTAGAAAATCGTTTTGCGGTTATCATTTTTGAAAAATGGGATGTGATTTTGTGAAAAATGTTGTCTCGATTCAGAAAGTGAAAGCTTTGAAAGGAGGCTGTTCTTTCCGTTACTGTCAACTTTTCTCAATAAATTAACGACAAGTAGAAGTCACAAATAGAATAAAAAAGAAAACACTATTCATCGAACGACTCAAAACTTGTAAGCAACCGAACAGAGCCTCGCTAAGCCTGTCGTCATGTTCTAATAGAGACTCACAGTAACCTTGAAGAAGTGTTTTCAATGACCTGACCTTATAACTTGAAACCCATATTGAAGATCTAATAAGGGTGTAGTTCCAGAAATGTTAGATACAGGTGTGTTGTACCTAAGGGGTTGCTATTTTGGGTGTTTATTGTGTAATTCTGCAAAAAAATAGTCGATTGTCTCGAAAAATGTTGCACGATTGGCTTCATCAACGAAAATCGATTTAGTAACTTTATCAGCCCAATTGTTACTTGGGTGCTACTGAAAAGATAAAATGTTTATTTAATGTAGGTGTCGCATATAATGAATACAGTTTCAACCATTCACTTTACTAATTATAGTTACTAGTAGTCGCTTGCTTCTACACAATGGTGTCTTCACTATTGTTAATCAAAGTAGTATTCATCATGGAATAACATGTTTCTCAATGTGATTTCAGCCAATTTTCAGGCTATGTCGGCGCCCCATGACGATCCCAGCGGCAAAATGCTGCGTTACCTAAGTTCAACGATTAATTTTAGGCTCTGAAATACTCTCTATACGACTTATACAATATCATATGAGAAGAACATTTATTATTTATACATAAACAACTATTAGTGATTGACAACTTTTGTGGATTTAATTATAATAAATGGGATCAAAATTTGAAACTGTACCAATCTCAAACAGACAAAGAGGCATAAGCTCTACTCGAATGTCTAGAACAACCGGCTATGCACTGCTTCATAAAAATATAGATAGAGGAAACTCAAATCAAATAGTAATTTGGTGATAGGACGGTCTGGCCTATCTTGGCAAAGAAGATTTCATTTCTCGTATGATTGATTGTTGGAAATACACGCTTAGTTGATTAAAAAGCCACTGAGCCTTACGACGACACCCCCACGATAGCTTAGTGGATAAGGTCTTGTATTGTTTGTTAAGCACTGATTCAAATAAAAAAATTGTGTTGCTTAGATTATTAGAATTAATTTATGAGACAGCTGTTGGCGCCCAGTAGGATTGGCGCCATCGACCGCTTCCAGATACTGCTACATGACCTCAGCTGAACATATCACTCCAGCAATCACTGTCCGTACCAACTGAGTACTCATGTAAATGAAGTACACGACGGCCGAAGATAAACACTCTCTTATTAATGTACTATATTGAATTAGTAGTCTGCAGCTACAGGCAGCAGGAGCCTATTTAAAACAGTGGTCTTTGGCCCGTAACACCTTCGGTTTCAAAGCAACAGAGAAAATCGTAATGGTGCATAGCGGCAAATGACTGAATAGTGTTGCTTGACGCTCCAAGTCAAATACCTTACCTACTTAATAATCGACATGAAAGCGGACGATGACACTTCAGATGGACGGAGCATTCCGTATCACGCATAGGGCAAGTGCGTGTAACAATAATAATATCAGTTACAGTTTAGTAGGAAAACCATGATGAGGCAATGTCACACAGAAAAATTCGTTCTGGAGTGTTACGTAATGGAAGCACGGGATAACTATGTCCCCGAGCTGCAGCTTCAACGCCATCTCATTACGTTGTGTAAGCTGGTCGGATATTGGTAGACCGCCAAATAAGCAATATAATATATAAGCCTTTTGTCTGAGCGTGAAATGATACGTGTCTCTGCAACACGTCGAGCAAACATCAACAACGTAACATCAAGGCGTTAAAGAATACGTATCAGTAGGTCACAAACGATAGGTATGAGTTCCAGGATAAGTCACAGTAAGCTTGAAAGTGAAAATGCAATATTACGGCAGTCTTTGTTACAACTTGTTTTTTGCCAACCATACCCTTTGTTGAAAAGTTGAATTTGACAGCTTACAGAAACATCGAATACCTTCTGTAAACTATAGACTATATCACTACCTACAGATACAGCTGGTGCTCTTTTCTGATACAAGTTTTGCGTAGCTAAAGCAAAAATCTACTTGTCGGTAAACGTTCCATATTTTATAAAAATACGAGATCATATCGTTTGCAGTACTCTCTGTGTCTGAGGGCCTGTACCAAGCATTCTTTTCTTTCTTCCTTACCGCATCTTGTTGTCTACCTAACCTATCTTCAAGTAATATTCGTCTCGAAAAGACTCAGCTGACAACTGGTTGTTCAGTCAACAAAGAGTTTTAATTAAGGAAACGATATGTGTAGTTCAAATCTCATTTTATTCCTGATGGCAGCTGCCGAGCTTCGTTCTGGTTGAGGATGTGGACACTTCACAGTGCTTACATACAGGTCAGGCCCGGTAGTTTGCTGGCACGAGCAATTCTAATGCTTATTGGGTCCATAGAAAGGACTTTGTCCCCCTTTCTGCCAAACGGCAACAACAAATAGATACAAATTAATTGTTAATATAGTGTTACCCTATATCGAAATACAATTCATCTGCTTTCTTGTACGGGTATAGTTACTACGAGCGGAATATTTGCCGCTCGCATCCGATAGTGGCTGTGAAAAACACGAATTAATAGATTAGTAGATAGCTGGGAAGCGTAGACGAGATAATACGTGATCCATATCTTGCTATATGTTAATCTATTTCGGAGATTACCGACAGTAATCTTTAAACAAGTTTTCCTTTAATTGTATGAACGTATAGTAATATCTTCCTCTTTTCCCCAGCTGAACGGCACGGAAATTAATTTGATCATTATCAGAAGCAAGAAGGTTTTTTCCATTGTCAATTAGAAAACGTTAATATACTTGGTAGTGGTGACGTACATACGTATAACATGGTAGTATTCAGCACCTCGTCTTAAACGAGAAAGCATGTACAAATCACAATGTTACCGCCTCAGAAAACGCAACAAAATCTATTTGATCAAAAGATTTTCCGCAGGTATCGTGCCTGCCATGACGGTGTATAGCAAAAGCAGGCCAAAAAAGGTATTGTCGTGTTATGTATTTTTCAAAGCTTTGTCGTAAGCATATACCGCCATGCAAACGTCTCCTTATCAGGCAATCCGTCCTAGCGTCTGTCATCACACCGTCGTCAAGAAATCGTACGGCAAAGAACAGGAAACTAACAAACCTGAACCGATGTCAATTTTCTTCACAGTCTTAACTAAGAGATTTCAAAGCTCAAAACTTAATTATATGCATTTCCTCATATATATATATATATATATATATATATATATATATATATATATATATATAGTTTTTTTTCAGTGCACTCTTAGCCGATTCCATTGGTATCGTATAATTTTGGGATGAAACTCAGGTATATGCGTTACTTTCAGAAGGGCTTTGCAGAGGCAGCGTATCGGCACATTTCACTGCATTCGGGAATTTATTATAAGTTATTTATCTATTTTGCCAGACTCTAGCAAAGTCTATGACATTCAATCCAGGGGACCAAAGTCATTTGATACATGCCCAAGTTCAATAGGCTGTACAATCGAATATTGGACGAGCCCCCGCGGAAAACCACTCACTTAAACGAAACGCCATCGTTTGTGCTTGAGTATTTTGATGTAAGTGTCCAATATTTTTGCCCTCAAAACAGAAAAAACGCTCGGTTAGAAGAAAAGATTTTTCTATTGTTGATATGCGTAGAAAAGTTCGTAGGCATATACCGCCATGCAAACGTCTCTCTATCAGGCAAGTAGACACTAATTTTTTTTTTTCTATTTTTTTTTTTTCTATAAGTATACTTTACGACGTTCCAAGCTAATTTTATTGTCGTCACCTTTAAATTTTAAGTCTTAATCCAAGTGGTCTGCCCCCATAATTCTTTTATAAATAGATGAATGCTTAGATGATCCACCTCTCCTTAGTTAATCTTGCTGCTGACTGAAACATTTTTTTTTTGCATTCAGCTGATGCAATGACGGGGTATACCCAATTAAGTATTACTATTATTTAGTGAAATAGCGTAATTCTAATCATTCTTATGGTTAGAGATTTCTTTAAACAGCAGAATTCGTTGATGTCGAGAAAGGATTCATTAGATGGGATTAGAATCATTTTAACCCAAAAATGTAGAAGTTTAGGCCTGAGCCCTATAAATAAGGCATCCAGCTGTGCGCTTGTCCAAAACGCATAAACTTACATCTATATATAATTCAAATACTAGCTAAGATTACACACTGGAACAATGTTTTTCGCTTCAAGTATTTCAACTGTGCATTTTATTAGAATTTTACTTGTTTTAAAACATATCTGTGATTTATAATCACAGAAAGATGAATCAATTTGACGTAAACCGTATTTGCCGGGGTGAAGTCATTGCATTGAGAAACGCAATGAAGCGGTACATATTGATGATACAACTAATCTTCCACAGAACACCGGAGGGGCAAAAAGGACAAAAGAAAGAAAAGCCAGTTCTTTTCTCGATAATGGCCAGCCGATTCGGATACTTTATCCAGTGCTAAATTTCGAATTTATGCCTAGTCGATCAAAAGTGTATCTTTCGAACTATCGAATAAAGTATACATTTTATACCTAATGGCTCCCAAATCATCCGCAAACGCAAAGTTTCCGAATGCTGGAACGCCACTGCCAAATCGATCAATAACGTGCTATCCAAAAGCCGGCTCATCATTCCAGTTTCCCTTTACCTTGCCTATACTCAACTGGAAATAAAAATGGACAATACCCAGCACATGTTGACCCGTTAGTATATTAACGCATTGATCAGCGCGTTGTTATTGATCTATCTGGCAACGGTCTTCCAGCACTTAAAAATGTTAAATTTACGGGTGATCTGGAAGCTGTTGAGCATAGAATGATACTTCATTCGATATATATACGTTTAATCGACTAAGCATAACTTGAATCAGAATTGGACACGGTGGCTGGTCTCTATGTATTAACCAGTGCAGCTTGCCGGTTATTGTCTGAGTTCTGGCTATTCTATAGTAGATTTTGATCTTTTTTGTCACATAAACAATAGGGCACGCTTCTTGACTCAGGCGGATGCTTTCCAGCTGTTATGTAACGGCTCCCCTTTTATCCAGGATCATAGAATGTAGGGTCAATGGAGACAGCAGGCGAACGACGCGGAATATTGAAACGTCTTTCTCGTGGAAAACTCCTTTGGCCACGATATGAATGCTCTCTCTGAACAATCTCTATCGAGAACGAAAGTTGATAATGAGTCATAGATACATAGATTGGATAGATATACAAACAGAAGTATCAGTGTCATATAGAGTAGTGGACGGTTTTAGAAAACACCGGACTTCGTGTAAGGTAATCGTCCGTCTTTTTATTTCGTCGGTAAACTCAACAATTGAGCCCTCCCTGTTAAGCATGTCGTTACTTTTATTTCAATCAAGAAACTCGTTAGTAGCGTCCACAACGCACACAGCTCTTCTTGCTAGTATAAGATTATAGGAGTCAGTCCATATCAGCTGTGCCTGTTGGTTGGAATAGGGCACGTGAATAATACCCATAAGGTAAGGCAAAGCCCACAACTTCATCAGTAGCCGATGATTGCAATGTTCGAAAGCGGCACCATTCAGTCAATTGTATGGATTGTTCATTTTATCAATCGGTCTGGCCCAGTTTACTGACTATAATGTTTCCAACCAAAGCCTCAACATGGGACTTTAGACGTTATAGGGGCAAAAATAATTGATTGATCGCTCGCTAGCTAGCTTGTCGCCAGACCATTGCCGATTCTAGCCAGTCGATAAAACTACACCCAGATACAAAGGCATCCCACTCATTGCCTTGTACTGTCTTAGTCATTAAATTGCCTGCAGAGGTTTCGAGCTTGAAGATAACGCTCGGTTAATGAGCCTGCTCCTTCTATGACGGCCGTCATTCACCTCTGGATGTCTGTCCACGCTTCCTCCCCTTATCCTGCTCTTATCCTATAGTAAAACGGCTTGTTCACAGATCTAGCTTACAAATACCTCAATAGGACAGGGCGAGAGTCAGAAATTTATCCGCGAACTTTTGCTTCGCCTGCTATGGCTAAAAAGTGGTATTGAATTTATTCAGTGCGAGTTAACTGTTCGAGAAACCTACGTTTTCATCTGACTCACATCAAAGAGACCTACGGTGATTTTTTTACTTAGAAAATAAGTTGTATAACAAGCAGACAGCGAACAGACACAACACATATCAGAAACTTATCGGTCTTATACAGTAATTCCTGAAGGAAGGTGCCATCCCGCTGCCCCAAAAACATCAGGTTCGAATAAACGTAAAATCGGGGTCGTATTTGATGATTAAATGATGATCGATAAAACAGCGTTTCAGAGTTGGTGTCCTCCTTAGACCTTTTCAATAATACTAATGTCTTGCGCATTTCTTTCGCCGTCTGCCTGACAAAAAAGCCGAAGCCGCGGTAAAATGGACAAGATGGGAATCGGGGGTGTGCGTAAGAGATATATGTATGGTAAACCAATCTAGCCTTCTGCGAGTAGCCAAACACCCAATTCCGAAATATTAATATGAATTCGTGTGAAAATGTGGCCTCAACATCCGTTTGTACAGCTTTCTGTCGGGAAGAGGAACAGCAGTCTCGACAACGGGGTATGTTGTGCATCATATCGTGCATAGAATATAATGGAAGTTCGTTTGTCATTTTACTAATAGAACTCAATAATCATGATAGCTATGATCGGAATTATCATGAGCCTTATTGCTGTTTCCAACAACCAATGTACAAAATTATTTCAGCCTGCTCGTCGATGTACGTGATTTATGCCTGTGCATCAACACAAAAAAGGCCATAAAGATTGAGCTTCAAAGAAAAAAGTTTGCAGAAAAACGTAATAGCGGGAGCGATCCGGACAAATTGGTAAAAAAGGACTCTGCATCTAGGAGGGCTTAGCTGACGTTGTCGCTGCCGCCACCGTCGTTACTTTGCCTCTTGCTCATGTGGACTTTTGTTCCTTTGTGACCTTTGCTACACATGCTAGAATGCCTACCATACCTGCCTACCCTGATCTGCATATAGAAACAACATCAGAAATAACAGGCTGCCAAAAAAACGTCGACTATTTTATGCAGACGTAACCAACAGCGTTGTGCTGTGTTCGCCAACGAGTAAAAGACTAACTAGGGCGGAGGTACCAGGCCTGTCCCGCTGCAGTGCGTCAAGGCCTAATGTCCAGTGTCATCTAGTAGCTTAGCTGCAAGCGCAGCAAAGCCCTGGTTACAAATCTACCTTGGAATCGTTAAAGTAAATAAAAGTTTTTATACGAGATATATTTACTTTTAATATGTTCGTGCTTTTAGTACGTAAAAAAAAATAATAATATTAACTTGTCTCCAACCTGATCTGTCAACGCAAAGCATGCCAGTTAATAATTTTAAGGGGAGCACGTTCCTCGTATGCAAAAATTTGCCGGTTTTAAGGCTAGAGACAAAGACGCCTCACATTAGCTATCCATTTCGTTATCAGAGCTGCCGGAGCAGCCCCTGAAAAGACATCTATTAACAGCCAACGACGAACAACTACCCCCCCCCCCCCCGTTGCGTGGTTTCATTATTTTCCGCAGAGTGCGCTATATATATAAAAGTTTCCAGGCAAAAAAGCGCATACATCTACTTCCACTAAAATCGATTTATGTTTATAGAGAGTAAATAATAAATAGTGTTTACTTTGTGGACTACTGGTAGACCTGAACTTACGCTGAATAGATGATGATGACTACATCTTCAATTATTTTGTTGTTAATTAAAAATAAACTTTTTTTTTTGTGATATTTGAAAAACCGACTGAATTACTTATGCATCAATCTAGCAAATATTAGTAAAAAAAAAAAACCGCAACAAAGAAAACGGATAGATGAATAATTACCAAATAAAATAATACTTGCTCGGCGATAGTATAAGTGGTCCATGTTACGATTTTCTCGGCACTATCAAAGATTTTACATTTCCTAAACACAAGCGAATTAAATCCCTTATAGCTTCGACGCATGATTTTTCCTGCTTTTTTCAGGTTTTCAACTTCCCTTATCACAGCCACAACAGCCGATTGTTCGAGTATCGGTCAAGGATATGTTGTCTGCTTTCCATGTTTCTACATAAACCCTTAGTTGTTTTGCGGCATGGGCTCCTGCACGACAACTGTATACATTATTATAATTATTTACATAGAGGGAGTTAAGCAGTGCTAGTCCTAATGCTAGAAAACCTTTTCTACTATTCATCAATCTTTTTGGCACATTAGTATCTCCATTAACATAACAACATAAAATACAGACGAATCCTGGTTTGTTGCCCGATCTTCTCTCGCTTTGCCAATTGCTTTGGTCGCTTTCCATAATGAGCATTAAAAAAGGGATGAGCTCTGCTTTTGATCTTGGTCAGCCATAGCTGAAGTTGCGCCCAGTTGTCCCTACCTCACTTGGCTGAAAAGTAGTTCATTAGTATTCTCTTTCTCTCCTTTTCTCTCCCAAGCTCTCTTGAAGATATTAGGCTGGGTAAGAGTTTTCTGTTGTTATTATCCGCCTTAATTTATTGTAGCTTCTAAACAAGTGAGTACATTTCAGCTAAAGTAATATCGCTCTCTTCCTACGACCATTGTTCTAGGAAGGGGTCGTTCGTCGGTCCAATTACGGACTTCAGTCCACGTTCTGAAGTGTCTGCCTTACTAGATATACTGCATTGGCTGAAATAAGTGGTCATCAATTAAACAATCTCCGCGCTGTACGCAGCATTCCCTACTGGAAATCCATCGTCAAAGCAGTAACAAATGACTGATGTGGCCTTATCACAAGCCAGTAACATTATGTTAAACTTTGCCACTCCAAGGCGCAGCTATTGACTTTGAATATTTCCATATGGCACCGAACAAAAAGGGGTTCAACAATTTCTTACGGGTATCGTAAAAGATTAGCGCTCTATCGCCAGTAACAGTCTTGCATAAACATGATTTCCCTTTCTGTCGTGCAAAGAGTCAATATATGTATCGTCAGATATTTTTTTTTGCCATTTTCTACTCTCTTCTCTTTTCAGTTTTTTCCGCAACCGAGAGTGACCCAGATGACTGTTGTCATCTGGTTCTCACTCTCGGTTGCGAGGTAAGCTTTTGCCACATTTCGCTCAAGGAACATCTGGGGTCGGTCGTCGTTCGCTCCTGGTGATCATCTGAAGCGTGATTTGCTATCCAAGTTGAAATCTCCGGTTCTAGACAAGTACGGTTAAAAAAACTGACCAGTGACAACGCTTACTGTACATTCAACCTAGTTTTATATAGGTACCGGTAGGCAACTTGTCGAACAACAGATTTCTGACAGTACGAAACAAGGTGTGTTTATGCCCGGATTCGAACCCATGCCGCCACGGGACTTTCACATCTGGCAAAAGAGTACGTTGCCCAATACGCCATCGCGAGGATTAAAGCAGCCTCAGCTAGATACGATCAGCCGATCCGACGCTGGCGCCATCTGTCAGCTTCAATGGGAACTTCCTAGTCAACTACTCGTCAGTTTCATCGATAATCGCTACATCCACTACCGCTAACTAAAGTAGCAATAAAATAATCTGTTCTTAAGGCGTGAAGTTAGAAAGGCGGCGATTTAATATCATCATCTCTCATCACGTCAGTCCACTGGATTAAGAAGGGTATATTGCAGCTCAGTAATTTATTTACCGGTTCACTTCGATTTTAACTTAACAACACCACCCTGCGCGACAAATCTCTCATCTTTTGTGCCTCTCGTACGCATATATTACTGCTTACGATTGGCTACCTGAGAACAGCAGTGAAAATCCAGAAATGAATTTACAATCATATCCATTGCTGGTAGCAATCATACGGTAGGCCCATCGACACGGGTGCTGTGTATGAAAACGTCCTATAAATATATGTCATTAACAACTATTCTGGTTATTTCTCGCTATCTATACATAGAAGCGAGAAAGCGGGTAACGTACTCTGTTGCCAGATGTGATAGGCCCGTGGTGGCATGGGTTCGAATCCGGGCATAAACACACCTTGTTTCGTACTGTCAGAAATCTGTTGTTCGACAAGTTGCCTACCGGTACCTATATAAAACTAGGTTGAATGTACAGTAAGCGTTGTCACTGGTCAGTTTTTTTTAACCGTACTTGTCTAGAACCGGAGATTTCAACTTGGATAGCAAATCACGCTTCAGATGATCACCAGGAGCGAACGACGACCAACCCCAGATGTTCCTAATACGAAAATACCTATAACGTCATATATTACTGCCTCGCTGAAACGCGCTACGCGATTTAAAACCGTCAAAGGCATCGATTTTCTAGATATGTCAGCATAGCCGTTTAACAGTAACTAAGGTAGTTTAGCTATTTTTAATATCTTTGCTAAAATACTGTGCCGCCTACCCTGTTTGACCGCACGTATGTATCTTGATTTTTCCTGTCTTCCCTATTACAGATCCCAGCGAATAAGAGTGGCCGCCGGAATAAGCGAGTTAGCATCCTGTGCTCGAGACTAGTATCCTTCTGAGTTGTAGATCTTACGATGGATATTTGTGAAGGGCGATGTGGAAACATTTCAATATTAGCTGCACAGTTTTTCATGTGCCAGGAACATTTGTTCGTACGGTAAGACTAACGACGACCTCCTTCAGACTGAGCCCCGCCTGATGAAGTCTCCTGACATCGATCACCTTGAGCCATCTTCACTTCATGCCAGAAACTCCGAGTCGAAATGAGTCGTTCGTTTAACACCATTCTAATTTATCAAACCTGACCACTGTTAGCGTTTGGGATGCTTGTTTTAGAAACGACTTCGCAAATTAGGTAGTCTTAACCTATCGCAAACGCTGGCCGACTCTACCGATATGCTCATAGCTGTAGCGGGGTCGTACTTTTCACCGAGGTACCGCTCGATTTTCTACTTGGCCTGCTGGTCCCAAAGAGGCATTAAGCATTTATAAAAACCCTTGTTTGAAGATAAATATCTATCTTGCACGTGTATGTGTGTATATATATACTGTCGTAATCAGTTTTTTAGCCAGCTCTAACGGCGAACAAACAAATCGATCGATAGTTGGGATAACGACTTAAACACACTACGTTTAGTGGTTGTAAATAGACACAGTGATCTCGCGCAATGTTTGTTCATATATATTTACGATGCGATCTTGAACAGCGGGGGCAAAATGTTTGTTGAATTCGATTCGCGTTACGATTATTGTGTTTGTTGCCTCTGTTCGCCCCCAACACGCCGAAAGCTATCGAAGGTAAAAGCTAAGGAGCAGGATCAAAACAAATGGTCGCTAAACAATGGTTCAAAGGACGAATAGTAGCATCTTCAACTAGCAATGTTACCATTAAATACCAGTAAAAATAGACACTGCAATAAATTCGTTTCAGCATAAAGGACCGCTATGCATTCAAGGTTCGTGCCCTCGATGCTGAGAAACCGATGACCAAATACTAGTTGATGTAGAACTGGACTAATCTATGAACGACTTTTTTTTACAACAAAGAAACTGTAGATAGATAAACAGACCATTTATATCACTGCCCATAGTGTCGTGCTGTATGCAGCTTTTTTTACATTTTTCTAAGGTTACATATTATATTATAGTTGCAAGAGGAACCGCCTTTGCCCTGTTGAACTACAAGTGTAATGAATCAAAAAGGCCAACCTCTGTTCAGGTAACGAAATTAGCCTTGCTACGTGTGGCTCATAGAATAACAGGTCCAAGTCAAATGAAGTACGCTTTTTACTCAAGCTTTTTAACAGCTGCTCTTATCAGTGCGTACCTACATTTATTTGTTTTACTCGACTCGTGTAATTAAGTACTTTTATTTAGCTAAGCTTTTACTTAGTTACGTAGTAATCGTAGATCAATCACCAAGTAGTTTTATCGGTCTGACAAGCGCCCTGCGAATAACTTATCTAATCCGAAGGAGTATCTGCTATCATATATGCTACCACTCGGTTAAGCGAGCTACTCCACAACTGCTTATTTCTTGAGAGAAGCTCTGCATTGCCATGCGTGGTCCGGCTCTGGCCTAGTAAGCCACGAGCGACGCAAGCAACAACAACAACAACAACAACACAGGACACAGCACGCCCTACTTTTTCGGAATTAAAGGGAGCGAGTAGGGACGTAAAGCCCACAAGGAAAAATCGTTCCAAAATAACACCGCTCCTTTTGCACGTTGCAGATCCGCTTTGAAGAGGAGCTCATTGGTTGTACACAATTCAGCATATGCTCTATCATTTCGGTACATAAATTCGAATTGATTCTCTACATATCTTCGTGCATTTGCTAAAGGCGGCGATATCATCTTTGAAAATACTCTAGTAAATCTTCCTCTTTGGGTCATCGATTCATCATTTTTCTACAAAAGATGCTACGGACTACAATAGTACTAATTATCATGAGAACATCTCTGTACGTAGCGGGAAAACAATGTACACAGAATTGCCACGATACGATTTAAGCACAAAACATAAGAGTCATGGAAACCGTATGCTAAATGCAAGCGGGCTATATGAGCAAAAAATTTCCGACGTTCAAACTTAGCACACCTAGCATAATCGTGCGCGCAGGCACGATCAACAACAGCTGTACGCATATGCCGCTTACTTCGACCCGTTTTACGCGGTGTGTAGAAAGGCAGGAAAAGACACCACTATCAGAAATTTTCGTCTGCTCGACGAATCAGAGATTCGACGAAGACCTAAATCATTTTGTCCTAACTTTCTATTGTAAAACGGAGTCCATATCATAGCAGCCGATAGGCACCATGCCTTTTGGGAGTAGGAAAGCAGGCGCGTGTGACAACTTGGAAAAATATAACGATTGTTTTTACCACCACTAATGTGTCCATAACGGCTACGCACTACCATCGCCCAATTGGAGTTCTATCCAACAATTCTACTACGATTACAAGTTGCGCTTGGCGGAATCGTCGGATCAACGTAAAACGATAGGAAGAACACACGTTAACAGCCTAAGGAAAGACTAAACCTAGTCTCTCATAAACCTATCCCGTTGAATTTGCGCAATGTCTGCTAGATGCATAGTAGCGATTCAGACGCCGACTATGACAACAACAACATTCTTCTCGAATGGCTATCGCGCGTCGTCATATAACAACGATAAACTGACGGAGAATGTTACCCTCCCAATTCGATGTATCCTGCCACAGATAATCCGTCCGCTAGTGTGAAGGAATTGCTTGGAATTAACTCGAGTTGTGTGAAAAGCTTCGATATCTCCTATGAAGAGAATAGCCCTGCAAACGTTGACGATGACATCGTAACTGTCATAGAGGGCAAAAGGGGGACGGGTGGCAAAAGACCTTAAATGAGAACAGAGTACTGTTACAGAAAGTAACGCGTTGAATTGAACCCAGGCTAACTTTGCATGAGAAAAACGCAAAACCCTAGACTTCGATGCTACTTAGTGTGGGCTATATATAAAATTGATTTCAACTTTCTCAGTATGCCAAGAAACCCGTTCGCGTTTTCAATCGCGATTTTACAGTGAAGGCACTGCAATCACAACATGTGTAAACGTGTCTAAATATGATAATTATGTACATACTGTGCGGCAGCAAGCAAGAGGACGTTGGGAAAAAAACGTACTGGATTAATTTCAAACGATCATGTGTCTCGCAATGAAGGCAAAATATATGGCAAATCGTCCTGCAACTGGCAGGTCCGTGGACCTAATATGTGCTTTCATTTGGATCGATCACATTAACTCGTTGCCAGAAACCCAATCGACGTTTCGCCGCGACGTTTCGCTCCGTTTGCTTAATCTTAAATGCAAGTTACTTTTTCTATGAGAGAAATGATTTTTTCCGCATTCGGCTTTTGTGAAGCCCGCCTGACACACAGTTTCTTTAATAAGAATTATACGCCAATAATGATTCGTACGCGGTTGTGGCTGAATCAGGGGAGGTAGTCCTATCCGAACAAACAAGTGCGCTTTCATCAGATACGTGCTTGTGCTGTTGTTGTTGTCGTTGAATATCTGTGTACACGCAAGAGAAGAACGCGCATGCGATGCACGCTCTGCTCGTGCATTGCGTGATCCATGCATATCAACAAACGCTAGAAAAAGCCACGGCAAAATTCACTGCCGCGCCAGCGATAGCCCGTCAACAATGTATGATTGTATGGTCAGCTTGCTTTTTTCACCATAGACGCATGCTTATCTTTGCAATATCTTTCAGACGTATCAATCGTAGTAAAAATGAACAAGCCTATATTCTCTCGTAAATGTATCCATTAATACTTATGGGAACATATCTTATTCAATAATATAATAGTAATAGCAGCGAAACGACCTCGCTTCTATGGGACAGAAGAACAGAAAGAGAGGTTTGTGAAAAAAATATCCCCCCTATTTGTTTTCTAACTGTTAAACCAGTCGCGTGCATTGGGTCAACCCTTTCATTCTTAGGTTCCGATTTGTATTTGTCTGGAGACTTAGCAAGTTCTCTATTATAAGAAACTAACATTTGGATTCACTTGCTAAATAGTGATACTATTGTATTTATAGATGTATATTGTATAACATATTATGGCCGAGTCGTTAAATATATCTAATAGAGCCCCTCGGACCAAGTATCATATCAGCTTAAAGAATTTCCCATATACAACGCCTATTCCACTCAGAAGGTGTCGCCTATTATACTATCTCTTAATTATAATAATTATTATTCATATCAATATCTTCTATTTGTTGATATTAATACGATTGTAACTAAAATGAGATAGTTATTTTGTCTATTGCGATATAGTCATTCGTGCATATGGCCGTCTCTACGGTACGTGTACGTAGCTGAACGGAACAATGTCCTCGGCTGCCTGTTGCTGCGATCGATCACTTCGGTTGGCATCAAAATGGTCACGAACGATTTGTTGACGCTGGTGGGAATTTAGGTACTGCCGTTGTTTTATTCGATTCACTAAGCGTTAAGAACAATGTGTAACTGTTTATTCGTGACTGTGTGCGTGTGTGTGTGTGCATGCACGCTCCCAAGCGTATGTTTCGGTACGTTTGTCCGTCATGCACACGTTTATCCATCTTTTATCTACATGTATATATGTGTGATGTGCCGCATTGATATTGTGTGTGATAGAGCGACGGTACCAGCTTGCGCGCGACGTTTGAGTGGCAAATGTTAGCGAGGTCGCTTTATATTAGTTGCTTAGGTGATGCGCAATTCGCCATATTTTAGTTCTATGTAGAAAGACAATAGAAAAAAGACTTTTGTTGAAAAAATTCCTAGAAATCAATGCTGACAGGGTATTTTCCCGTCAGACAGGCTGTGCAGTGGCCAACGTCCTTGACTTTAGTACGGTCAATGCTTTTTCGCACGGCTGTCTCAAGTCCTTCGACCGACAAATGGATAAGGCTCTCGGCACCCAGTCCCTCTGCTAGCTGTGATGGATTCAACTTGTTAGCAATGAGCTCGTCAGATGTCGGGATATTAATGCCCATATAGCACGGGTAGTGTAGAGGTGGGGACGCAATTCGGATGTGAACCTGCATTGAAGCACATTAAGAAAGTACAATGGTAAACAGGTTGGATAGAGTAAATATGGATATGGACTGTGTTTCTTAACTCCAACCAATTCATCCAAGTAATAAGTAAATAGCAAATTTCATAGCAGATATATTAAGAATTCGCCCATAAAAGACTTGAGTGCTTTGTATAGAACATTGTATTTCTACAATGCATGCGCACTCAGTTTCGAACAGACATGTAGTATACTATACTCAATAGCTATTCCCGATATAGCTTAACAAGATGCATTGTTCGCTATAAAGTTGGGAGTATGTTATTTTAAGCATAATGAGTTCTTATGCAAAATTAAGACTTACTGGAACAGATAGAAATACGACCGCTGAAGAAGTCACGATAATTACTACTCAATGATTTTTTTTTTTTTTTTAAAAAAACGCCACATTATAACCTTCTATGAGGTAACAAATGTCTGCGGGATTCAATAGTCCTCTGAAGACATACTCTTTCGCTTTCCGCCACCGTTGCGTGTTCGTGTTGAATGTTCGAGATTGTGCTCGTATATGTATTGCACGAAACTATTAACAGAACCGTTGTTTTTTTTAAGAAGCAGGTTCATTAACAATGCTGACTATGCCTTTTTTTTTTTATATTACCTCTTGAGCTCCGGCCTCCTTGAGCAATTTGACGATCTGGCCGATAGTGGTACCCCGTACGATCGAGTCATCAATGAGAATGATGCGTTTACCAACGAAGTTAGTTGAGAGGGGACCGAACTTTTTTGCGACACCGAGTTTTCGAAGCCTTGTTGATGGCTGGATGAACGTACGTCCTACGTAACGATTTTTGCAGAGTACTTCTGCGTACGGGATGCCTGTACTCTGTGAGAAACCTGCAACAATAGAACGCGACGAGCATATAACAGCAACGGTAAGTAACTGGTAGAAGATCTACGAAGACATAGCTTAAGCCAGTACTGCTTTCTTGCATATTTCATTGACATCCCTATATGAACTGTTTGTTCTAGGTCCATGCAGTCCCACTCAATACTCATGCGAAATGATTATCTCCATGCTCACAGTATGTCAGTCTTCAACTTGGAAATACTGGACTTACGACAGTGAGATTATTAAATACGTTTGCCTGCTACATCTCGGTACACATGGTGATCTAAATGGAGGTATGCGAGTAGATATGCTTTGTTTCGGTACCAGTCGTCTGAAGTAATCCCTAACGACGTAATTACTAAACGTAAGATACGGATAACGATTATTATGGGCAGTGATTATAAACCAGGATACAAATAGCTTCTTCAATATAGGAGTTCTTCAATACGCGCATCAATAGAGCAAGTTTCAATGCTCCAAAGGCAACCAGTATTGAAATCCTGTCAGTGAAACTGGTTATTAATAAGGGCTGACTTCCGTTCCCTATAAAAGTCCAGATCAAGTTCTACTCGAAAATTCCACGCAGCCTGTATTATTGGGACGGCAGCTTCCCTGAACTATATGTATATAGTACATGCTATATTTATAGTGTGCATAGTTTAATGCTGAATCACGATATTAAGAGCTGCTGTCTTGAAATATCTTACTAGGACGTGGACCACGGAGGAAATTTTCCTACTTTCTTGCTTTCTACGTGTTTGGCGCTACGAGGAAAGTGGTGAACAATCAAATCCAAATACAACCAGTAGACATGGCGCGCCATCGAATATACCTTTTCGGAACCACGAGTCTGACATGATCCACCAGGAGATGCAGAATATTCAATAACGCCTCGATATTCTGTCAAATTCAGTTAGTTCCTCTTCAATGACCGAAAATACTAATGAGGTTATTTCATATCCTCTATTCGTTACTAGCTCTTTTTGTATATTACAACTCACAATAGCCTGTAAAACAGTTTGTCTTAAAACAGGGCTTTACGATGACACGACACTAAGACATTACCCGCACATACATAAAAAAAAAAATATCCTTAGTTGTGTATTCTGATATTCGAAAATATCTCGAAGGACACCCGACTGGCACTTCCTGCCCTTATCAAATTCCTTTCACCCTATTGCAGAGCTTCAGGGGGCGGCGCTCAATTATCTTCGAGAAAAATTACCTTGATGAGGTTGCCCTGCGTTGTTTTCAGTCTACTGGAATCATGCAGTATTAATATTACTGTTATTATTATTATTATTATTCAGCACGTTCAGAAGGCAAAGCTGCAAGGAAACTTCAACCCGTCCCGCTTACGTTGACGTATACTGTCGCAGCTAGTAAAATTCAATGTGACTTCTAGTAGCGCTGGCGCTGCTAGCAACTGTACGTATATCGACCGTTGGCTAAGTGGGACTCTAGCGCCACTGCCACTCGAATCATCCTATAATAATCTCGTACAGTTAGTTTGTATCTGAAAAGAAAGACTCATTTCTAGACGATGCTTGTACGCCTTGAACACATTAGGCTTGCAAGGCCAACCGGCTACCGACTGCCGCTCATTTCACGACACAAACGACATTCAATAGCCAAAATGCCCAAATGTAATTTGCTAAATTATGGGTAGCTATTTCCATTTCGCGCTCTGTGTAGTTCGTTCCTGATCGTATAGAAGTTGAACAGAGAGAGAAGTGCTTCCTTGTTATTAGATTTTTTTTTTCATTGTACCATAATCGGCTACCTTAGTCCTTGTTGCTGAAATAGCACACAAGAACAATCGTATATATCACATTGTCTATGGCGAACCTAGGCCTTCATATAATTTACATGTATTTACGCGTACGTTCAGAACATCCCTTGTCAAAAAAATGTTTCTGGCGTGTTTGCACGTAGCATATTGGTAGAGAAGAAAATAATAGAGAATGAAGGTATTTAGCTGTCATGGTTGCAAATAGTGAAGACATCTTCCAAAAAGGCAGTTCGCTTTGAAGGGAAAGAATAAAGGAAGAACAAACAAGTGGAAATGGATGAACTTTAGCAAGCTTTTATTGTGCTTCGTGCCCGTAATAACGTACCTACTTCAGTGATAACAAACAAATGTGTAAATTTGTAAAAGCGAGTGGTTAGGCGACAGCTACGTCGCTAGTACAGCCATTTGAGGTACCATATATGTGTATATATACGCGATGTGTATATATATTTATATGTGGCGAAATTTTTTTGTCTATGCTCTAAAGGTGTAACGCTCACTGAATAAAACCTCAATCACTGTTTCCGTTTGCGATTCAAACAAGCACGTAGTCTTCGAAATATTCCTACCTCTCAATGGCAGCGCTTATATCAATGGCAGTAGTTATAGATTTGGGCCCATTTAAGATATTATTCATATAAAAAAGATACGATTAAATTTCGGGCTGATGGCAAGTCAAAAAGACGATCCAGTTAGCAGCAATTGCTCGGCGACGGCCGCTAGCCTCTGCATCTGGAATTATTAGAAATAGCCCTTTTTTACACCACTTTTAAGCAATCTCGAGCCGTTTAAATAGAAGCGCTATTGAGGATCTTTGAGCCCCGCCTCATCGAAGTCTTCGTCGCACTTTCACCAAATTCTATATACACTGACAATAACTTGTGGTAGTAAAAGTAAATCACAATAATTGTGGATTGCAAGCTTAAACGAAAGGCCGATAATTGCAATGGAGTCCGTTCCGCATGAAGAGAGGGAATAATTACTGGTCTTCGTTCCAACTGTTAGAACGATACATTTTTTTCAACCATGATGAGCTTGTGGTTTGTTCTAAAAATAACTAGCTTTCTTGTCAATAGTCACGGATAGGCGGATGTCTGTTATGGCAAACTTTCTTCGAACTTGCATACGACGCCGGTATATATGATGTATTCGGTAGTACTAACTGGCCAGAATGTTGGGCTGAATGCTCAAACGAATAAGAAGTGGGTCAGGCTAAAAGCTTAACATAATACAGAAAAAGAACGCCGTGACAGTTATTTACAATTAATTTTATCAAAAAAGTGAAGCAAAAAAGGAAATCTTCTATTTTTTCTTTTCGAAAGATTGCAGTAGTTTACTAAAGTTCAATTGTGAGACATTAGAATTGTTTGAGATTGCAGATCGGAAGTACTGAAGATTGATATGTGCATCAGACGTAGATCAGAAGTAATTATAGAAATAAGCAGTCTTTTCAGCAGAGACTAAGCAACGTAACAGTAAAATGCTAAACAGGAGGAACTCAAGCGAAAGGTTTAATGAAGACATAACGATGCGCATAGAATCAGGTGGGGGGGGGGATGGGCGATAGGCAAAAGAAGAACATTAATATAACACAAACCTGGTTATAATAACAACTATTATAATGATATTATTAACTGTTAGCCCGTTCTACAGATGCAAAACAAGTAGTTTTCAAAACGGTTAGCACATACAGATTCATACATTATCAATCATTTATATATATATATGAATTGTTTTAAAATGTGTAAGAAGGGTCCCTGTTTCGCAATCGATCACTCCGAAAACGGCTTTTTTTAGAAAAACCTTTCGCATGAAGACCTGGTTTTTCAAGAAAATACTGTGCTTTTTTATGTTACGCTACTTAAATGTACTGAAATGTAGACTAAAGCACACGTACGGAATATGTATGACGCCTTCGTTACAGAACCAGACATAGTCGACTAAAATATGATTGAAGAGTATCTAAATCAGGGTACATTGTCAGCAGTAGCATGAAGCTATCGACATTACTATAAAACACTCTGATCGAATTGTCAAAACAAGGTATAAAAGTATAAGTGTTGCAAGATAACAACACGACCGGGAGAGCTAGAATCAAAAACTCCAACGGGGATTGCGGCGATCGTGGAACACAGTGATAATGCGAATGACGGCGACGAGCTCGTCTGTAGGCGGGAAAAATATATGTTAGACTTAGGTTAAGTTGGAATTAGTTAAAAGATAGTGCTGCGTCTTCCATTGCATATGCGTACCAATTCTAGCCCGTGCACGATTGCTGCTGGTCGTTGATATTCGGGCCGTCCACACATAAGTCCCACATATTGCGCTATCATTTTCTATCAAGTCTATTATAAACCTTCCAGTTCTCGATAATGAACTTTGTTCACAGTTCGACTGGTGCCGCGTTGAACTGATACAAAACAGATAATTTCTAATACTAGTTTGTACTAATTAGAATAGTGGAGAATCATGTTCTCCTAATTGCTAAAGAATTATCCAGTCTTCTGGATAGTATCATAACCAGGGGAGTACGACCTAATTAACTTATGCAAGTATAGGCGTCTCGTGCTGGCAGTAAATCATACCAGCTATTTTATAAAACGAATGTACATTGTGACATTTTCCAACGCTTTGAATGCCCGTGACGATAGAAAGTGGGTCCTACAGCTTCCAGCGACTTCTGCCAGAATACATTTTACCCAGGGTAAGTGGCTTACTTAAGGAAAGCAATAATGCCAGAAAAGAATGCACATTACTGAGGCCCGGTAATGTTCGCTATTGATCATTAAATCAGTCTATCTAACTATAGTGAAAATTGCTTTACAAGCAAATTGGGGTTTTAAGTTAACTAGCCGTTTCAGCTTCAAAATTTTCATGACAGGACCTTACCAAATCTTTACGGAGAGTCTTACTACGGTGATGTCTTGTCATCAGTAGACAGCGCGCTTTGAATATGTCGCCCGAGTTGTCAAAACCAAGCCATATAGCAATTTGGGTTATGAAATCCTCAGCAGATTTCATCGCGGTACTTATTGTTTTAGAGGTCAATAGATATTCAATCCTTACTGCATATTTACCCAGCCTACTATACAGAAAGCAGTACCATTCGACGCTGTCCAATGATTTCGGTAAGTGGTCGGGGAATACTTCGTTCCTAGTAGAAATAATAGCCCAGACAAGAACTATAACTTTTAGCTAGTAAGATATTGCTAAAGCCGTTTTTTTCATCGATTTAATAAGGTCCCACAAATTTGTTTCATTATTCGTGCAGTATTTGTGCATGAAATAAACGCAAGCAATTCCGGATGGCTCATTATCTGTTAATTAGGTCTGCTCAGTCGGAGAACGGAAGCGGTCAGAATCCAATAGTAAGGGTGACGAAACGAGTTCGAATGAAATACGCTGCTATTTACATACCGAGGGCGGATGGTGTGGCGGATTCAGGCACAGTTGATACGATATCAGCATCGACAAATGCTTCTTGTGCCAGCTGACGACCACACTCCATGCGAACATCATAGACCATCTGGCCTTCAAAAATGGAGTCGGGCCTTGCAAAGTACACGTACTCAAATATGCAGAATGCCGGATCAACCGGGAATGGCCGTGGTACGATGCAGCAGCTGACAGGACCTCCTCGGGTCAGGGCAACAATTTCGCCGGGAAGCACCTCTCGATAGAGGGTAGCGCCGACTGATTTGAATGCGCAGGATTCTGATGATACCAGCCAACCTTCGGCAGACTCTTCAGGATGCTCGGGATCTGGAAACGCAAAATTCGCAGGTATACTAACGTAAGAATGAGTTCATCGAATAGAGCGATCTATTTAGTATTTACATTTTGTAAGACCTATTGATCGTTATCAGAGTGACAGTTGTTTCACACATTAATACACTCCGACACATATGTGTGTTAAAAGCACTTAATTATATATACATATACATATATATATATATATATATACTAATAATGTTCGAACCGTTAATGTCTACCAAGTCGCGAACTTGCATCCTTGTGGTAAAGCAGCTTTATTGCTTGGCCTGTTCATTGGTGACGTAGTCTCGAAAAATATTTCCATTCAATTGCTGCATCAAGTAACCTTTGTGAACGGCCGTTGTACATCGGTCAAGCTAGTAGACCCAACAAATGGCACGGCTTATATAAACATCTGGGTTAAAAATGAAACACTTGTAACCAGACTCATTGTGTGAACAAGATAAAAACTATAGGCCTTGAGTAGCATACGAACCGAACTTCTTACGGTGAACCAATTATACTGCTCGTATAATAGATCTGTGTTGATGCCTAAAATATTATTTGGTGTTCTTTCAACAAAATCGGAAGAAATATCTTGGTCGCAATATGCCTCCATTATGAAACATACATAATGGAGTAATCCTATTTGAATTGATAGAAAATGAGCGTCCGAAAGAGATTTCATACTAAACACAGACTTATCGATAAGCAGGATACACTGAGAAAATCTTGTTTTCGATGATATCGAACTTGCGTATCAGTCTTCTATACGATGTGTATATTTCACCAGTTCATTACCTTTTTATCATCAACATTTGAAAGCGAACCGTTTTCCAAAAAATGGTTTTTGTATCATAGTACCTATTCACTTTTCTTACATCTGTTTCTTGAGTTGATGTACATCGAAATTTTTTATTACATTACATTCATTTTCATTACAAAGATAACATCGCTCCTATGCGCGAATACCGGTCTGCTTCGCCTCCATTTTGTTTTTTTCTATTCCAGAGATCGAACCAACAGGCAGTGTGTTTAGTTACCCTGCTCGCATTGTCCGTGTACACAATCGACCGCGTTGCGGTCCGCTAATATAGTTCATTTGCAAACCACACGCTTGCATCTACGGCGTACGGAACACTCCATCATTATATATTTCATAGTTTTTATTGCATATCCTGCATCCTCTATTTTACCAGGGATCCATCCGTCTTAAAGGCGACACCCGCATCCACACGGCTGCTGTCTAGGCTAAGGGAGGCATATATGGGTTCACTGCAGAGCTGAAGCTGTACACGGCGCTCTGTTTTTGTCATCGTATGTTTGCCACTCACCCAGAGAGTCAGGTGGAAGCTGACCCTGACAGTGCCCCGGGGAGTTTGTCATTACAAACTGTACGCGGTCATTTTTTCATATCGTATTGCGATCACAGCTAGAAAATAAAAAAAAAGTCGCTAGCGAGAGACAATGGTGCACGATCGGCACGCCGAGCGTCCGGGTATTGGTTTGCCACTGTCGTTGTCTAAAATCGTCTGAGAAGAACGCCAGAACGTGTCCGGCAGAAGCAACGACGATGATAGTGGCGGCAGCAGCAGCAACTGCCAGACCACCTGGACATTGTTACCCTATAATATGGCGAAAGCAAGTTTCGAGATTCGCTAAGCGAGGCTCATGATAAGATGAGCTAGGTAAAAGATAAGACAATCGATGTTCAACTGTCATCAAATAGAATTCAGCTATCGTAATCATACAGCAGATTTAGCCTGATCGTTAAATTACTACCATTCCTCCTCGAATTATATGTATACGGTTGACTATTTTCTAGTTGATAATCAAGATTGTACTACCCTTTTTTTTTTTTTTTACTACCCTTCAACATACGTCTCTACAGATCTACCGCGAACGTCTCCCGGGTAATTGAGAAACACGATAAGAGGACGCTTGGTTTCTGACCTAAGGTTTTACAGTTCTTTGCTCTCTGGGCTCGATATAAGAGCGATATCTAGCCGTTTGTGCTAGTACGTTATATCCCATCCGTACAGCTACGTTTCTTCGCACGTAATGACGCGTAGGGGCAAATCTCGATCGAGTGCATTGAGATTCTCGGGATGAGATAGTTTTTTCGTTCATAGGTTCCGGCACGATTGTTGCTATAAACCTTCACTAAGCAAGAGCAAAAGTATAGTCCAACATAACGAGTATGAGATGTCTATTCTGCGAGTCCTCTGACGGCCATCTTCCACGTCTGGTAGCACTCGGACAGTTCAATTCAACCCGTAGCTTGATTTCCAAAAATTTTATATAATATGACATTAACACTATTTTTCAGCGCCTTGTTGTTTTGTAACGCCGCGGAACAAAAAAACGGGCCTTTCTTGTCCTACTTTAATTTTCCAAAAAAGAAAAAAGGACCAATAATGGAGAAGAACAGCCTGCAAAACCCAACGGTCTCAAATTGGATATGAGAGCAAATGCAGGCCAGTGTGGGGTCATATGCTTGGTTACGGGTTGACTATTAGCCGATCAACACAAGGCGTTTTGTCGATACTTTTGACCTCACAGTGGAACACCCAAGTATGGCTGATGCGTTTATCCATGATTCGTACTATAAATACACACTCATCCAATACGAAACTGTCATTTTCCTCACTCTAACTTATTAAGTTAGTTATACCTGTTCAGTGTAAATTCGTCATAATTTGAATCCGCGAGTATTCCTCGTTTAAATTCACAAATTTGTTTAATTGCCCTAATTCATGATAATAGGTCTAATCGTCCTGTGACTTTGAAACAGACGTCCCGCGATCTTGGGTCAATTATCTGTACTTTATTTTAATCAGACTGTCAAAGTACTAACAATGCTTCGTTACCTCTTTGAAATTACGTCGCTCCGTCAAGATAAAGCTACTCTAAATTTTTAAAAGTTCATGTAAACGTTAGATCGCTCTAGAAACCAAAAAAGAAGCAATATGAAGACAGAAATGGGCAACGAGATAGTCATTGAAGTTAATATCATATTCAGCAACACCGTGAACATAAATATCTTTCTTAAAAATGCAAGTTTGTGTCTGTTGTACAAAGCCGAAAGAAAACTAAGTAACTTTAACTATCAAGCACTTTGTCAATTCCCAGTCAACCCCAAAAGTTATTGGCCTCCTTCCATCTGTTCACATGACAAATTTAATAAATGACATGATAATCGGCAGATACTGACATACCTCTGGGTCCTCCAGGGGGTAACACCATTCCAATGGACAATGGCCGATTGCCAAACGGATCCCTCACAGCGTAAATCATATCATCATGCATCATAACTAGAGAGTAAGCTGTCGGCGTAAGTGACATAAGATTGCGAATACGCGCTGGCCAATCTGCACCATTTTTTTCCGATGTGTCCGGCGGCGGTTGGGAAAGGATCTGCATAATAAGCTCAGAGTCTGAGCCAGTTGTTAACCCGATACCCGCATTTAAAATCTGCAATAAAAGCTTACTTATAGAGTTTTCGCATTTAAGTTGTTCAGGGTTAGCCTATAAGTTTGCAGTTATTTTCTGTTTGTAGTAAATGCATCTTATTATTAGGCGTCAATAAATAGCTGCGAGATTACTCGTATTTTTAGCCTGAAAATGTTATCTATTATAAGCGTAGTCTGCATTATCAGATCAACGCCAGTCAGCAAAAATTGATAATATTGCATCAGTTGTTTTGAGGTGTAGCGGAGATCGGTGCTGATAAAAAGCATGAGACTCGGTAGTTTCGCTTCCGAAGTTTAGACGTTGATAAATCTATGACAAATGAACAGTGGCATAGCTTATGCAAAATATGAAGTACGTTTGTACAGCGTCTACTCTAATGTTTATTATTCTAGCTAAATCGCCGAATCAGTGGATTCTCAAGGATCTTTTAATGCTCACTGCCTCACAAACAGCAGTGGAAAAGCGTACTTGTAGGCTTGGAAGAAGGGCTCGCTTAAGAGGGAATACGACTAGATGGTATACATAAATACGTTGAAATGGTTCGTAGAGGCAGCTCCGTTCAAAAGTTGCTAACTATTTAAGCATTAGTCCATCTCAATAGTCCCGAGTTCCGTGGCATCTATCATAACACTAATAATTCCAGTTTGCTGTTGGCGTCGATAGACTAAACGTACAAGTTTAACTTAACGTGAACGATTTTGTAGTAACGTTTTTCAATGTGAAATAGTGCAGGCGTGCCGTGTCTGGCCGTACTTGAACCGGGCGAAAGCGTAAACAGAACTGATAGCAAGTTCGATAAGCTACAGCCTGAGGCCTCAATGAAAAGTTAAGGCATCCTCTCAGTAAGGATCAGATACACTGGTCCTTTCTTATGCACTAGAAGGAAACAAAGTAGATTTGCCTTAGCGGCGAACTGTCCACATCCAAGGAGCAAATTTCGAGAACCACTATTGGGAGAAATCTATTGGAACACTATTTAGCCTAAGACGATACTAATATTAAAGGGAACATAATTATGAATTGCGGCTATTCGGATGAATGGTTATTCCGGTCACCCTATGTATGTACTGAAGGAGCTGAAACTGATAAAAATTAAGTTATATTAATTTTTGAAACTTTCTAAATAAACATTGGGACAAATAGTCTGTTTCTCGGCTAAGGAAAAATTATACAGAATACTTCTTGTATAATTAAGCTTAAAGGGCGTTACTATTGCCATGAGCATCTACTGGAGCAAGCACTAGAGTCTGCTTCACACGATTTTTTTACCTATATATATAATAGGTAAATATATATAATATTTATCTGTGTCTATAATTTTCTATGTGTTTGTTATTTCGATCATCGTGATAACTCGCGATCACTTTGAACCTCCTATATTTTTCGCCTAAAATATACCAATATCAACCAATTAGGTTCCCAGCATCCTAGCTGTGAATAAATTTAGCTTTGCGAATCTGGGCTTTTTTACTGGATAGGTATTTCCACCGGATTTCACGCTTGCACCTATGTCGACCACGCCTCGTTTGCTAAATAGATAGCCACTACTCGACCGTTTGCGTTTCAAATGCAGTCCTTATCATAGAAGTCCGCAGTAGCTTTAGAGCCAATTATAAAATAGCAGCACCATCGACGCCTAAGGTCTTCACACATAGCATATCCTTTGAGGCAATGCCCAGACGCTTCCCTGGCTACCTGTTCATTCGCGACCGCCTTTACTGCCATAACCACCATCTTTTTTGCTTGGAAAAGGACTTTTTTGTTTTGTATGTGCTTAGTCTCGATCCCGTCTCAAATCTAAATTCCTCCTTTTATCAATTCGGCTTTCGAAAGCGCTTTGCAACCCTGAAACATGTCGGACTATCGTCAATGGCAATGAGACGGTTGGAGTATTTGTCGGCGCTGCCAAGGCCTTCGAACGTGTAGCTCATACTACTATTATCCCATCCAGAATTCTTTTATCATACCTTTTCACGGTTCTCGTGTTGTACGCTTACCAGATCCATCCAAGTTAATATCTCGGGAGTTCCCTCCGAAACTTATAGGAAATCAAAAATCCTACATCTCCACCAGAGCCTTAATTGATATATACACCAGAATATTGATTGAAATTAAAAATCGCTTTCTCGCCGATAAGCCTAGCTCAGGCTAACTCTTACCTTTCCACTGTACCGCTTTCTAAAACTTTCAAAAACAGTGGCAGCTTTTTCAAGTAGTTTTGCTCTCCCCATCCTGTTTGTTGTACTTTGACCGTTGATAACCACTCACCTCGGCGCAGTGGTATAGCTCCTTTCTTTAATCTCTTCTTACTCGACAATTTCATATTGATCGTCTTCTGTCCATGTTATTTCCGTCTCCGCGAATGCAAACCTTAGTTTACAATCTCAAATTTGGTGCTGCCCTTTCGTACGGCGAACGGCCCGTAAGTGCGAAACAAAGCAGTTCCAAGCCGGAAATGTCCGTGCCCTTTTTAAACCTTCTTATTGTTCAACCCCGTACTCCTCCCGATGCCCCTAACCCCACAAACAACGTGCCTGCCTCCCAGGCAGACTTGTTGTTTATGGTGTGTACCCTCGTATATCTTTCGCGGCAGCAGTTTTTATTTGCTGAAACTCTTTCAATTAATCTGCTGAGTGTAATTTAAGAGCTTTGTGATTAACTATCGTTTTCATGAGCCCTATAGATGATATTTCTATTTGTGCCCTTTCATTATCACTGCCCTTACCGCACCTTAATCAGCTCACCTCGTTTTAATGAATCCGTTCTACTTTCCCGTTATCGGTGTTTCTTGTTAATGTGACCAGTATTGCTATTAGAATTATTTTTCATTGCACTTCTTTACGTATCCTCCTGTGAAACCCCTGCAATTCCATTAGTTGTCGAGACCCATATAATAAGACCACCCTAATATACCACCATTACTGATCGCCGAATTTTCGCCAATGTGCATTATGTGAGCCAATATATATTCTATGCAGAAATTATGAAAAGCTCAAAACTGAAATCTATGTTCTACAAGTACGAGAGTGTCTCATTGTTGTCCTGTCAAAATTGAATCTCATTATGTACCGATAATTGACCATTATGTAGAATAGAGACTAATAAAATCCTCGTATGTAAGTTCTCTAACGCTGAAGTAATTCGGTAATATGGCTGAGGGGTAATACTGCTGCGCAGAGATGATGCCATTACAGAATCGAACAGGAAATACGACATGAGTGTTTGATACAGATCATTCAATTATCGCATTATCTCGCGAACCCCCACGACCCTTGTCCGCACCACCCGATTATATTGATGAATCAGCCAAATATTAATCTATTCACTTACATACCTTTTTCATCAACAAGCGTAGACGTGACGTATTCCTATTTTGCAATTTGTGTGGAACTTGTGTCTGCCACCCACATTCGAAGATTTGATCCCTTATCTACAGTAATTGATAACCCTGCTTGTTTTCCTGCAGCCGAATTCTATGGGTCTCCCTATTTAGAAGGCCAGGTGGGGAACAGAATGGCTAAGGTAAAAAGTATAACTCAAGATGCAATACCTTTGCCAATAACACCAGGAATTGTTTAAGAATTGTGAACCCTAAGCGACACCGCGTCTGCCACTGTCGTTTAATGTAGATTAGTTTGACGAAATAAAACATATTTAGAAGCCAAAGGTTTTCGCTCGGCTAAGGGCAAAACGAGGAAACACTAAATATCCTTGTGGCCTGGTCGTTGGACGCACATTTGGGGTAGAAAACTGGGGCTTTTTGGTCAGGAAACTGCAACAACAACGACAGCAACAAGAAGTTTAGCTGCATGAGGGTAACGAATTTAACCGATGGTGATAATAATTAGTCGCCACACGCTAAATTTTTACCCGACTAATCACAAATATTTAGTTCCTAATTTACAGGGAGGCTGCCAAAGATAATCGTTATCTAACATTGTATTACTGTGATAGCTGTGGCTCACGCGAATTGGGCCCACCGAACAGATGTGCGGCTGTACTCGAGATGAAGTGATTCGTACTGGACGACGATGTGCCATCGTGCATTTAGGGGATACTTTCCATTTCGAGTACTGCTCTCGCCGAGCACTGCCGTAGTAATCATTGTGTATATGTGTGAACGAATGAATCGAAACAACAAACGTCGTGAGTCGTGTTGCTATAGCAAAGGGTACCGAGTGCGATGAGTCTGTGGTTAGCAAAAGGCTGCCGTGCGGCGCAGCTTTATCGTGCCCGCGCTGAGAGACGCTTCTGCTCGAGCAAGGCAGGAAGGCAGCCGATTAAGAAGCTTCTTGCTGCTAATCGGGGTGAAATTGCCATTCGAATTTTTCGTGCGTGTACGGAATTGGGCATTCGGTCCGTTGCCGTCTATTCGGAACAGGACAAAATGCATATGCACCGTCAGAAAGCTGACGAGTCCTATCTGATAGGTCGAGGATTGGCGCCAGTACAAGCGTATCTTAATATTGCTGAGTATATCAGTATTGCTAAGGAGAATGATGTAGACGCTATTCATCCTGGTTATGGTTTCTTATCGGAGCGTCCAGATTTTGCGGAAGCTGTTATCAAGGCCGGTCTTCACTTTATTGGACCTTCGCCGGAAGTCATGGCCGAAATGGGCAACAAAATTGCAGCGCGAAAGTGCGCCATCCAGTGTGGCATCCCAGTTATTCCTGGCACAGACAAGCCAATTGTAAGTGCTGATGAAGCATACAGGTTTTGTAAAAACTATGGTCTACCCGTTATGCTTAAAGCGGCTTACGGCGGGGGCGGACGGGGAATTCGTGTAGTGAGAGAGCTTGAGGACGTCAAAGAAAGTTTTCGCCGAGCGGCATCCGAAGCGGAAAGTGCGTTCGGAAACGGGGCTTTATTCATCGAACGCTTCATTGAGCATCCTCGCCATATAGAAATCCAGGTATTAGGCGATAAGACAGGTCACTTGGTCCATTTATACGAGAGAGACTGCTCTGTGCAAAGGAGACACCAGAAAGTTATTGAAATCGCTCCCGGTCTAAGTATGCCCGAAAAGGTACGTCTCGCTATGCACGCGGATGCCATCAAGTTGTGCTCCTATGTTGGCTATCAAAATGCGGGCACAGTTGAATTTCTACTGGATGAAGACGGAAGTTATTACTTCATCGAGGTAAACGCTCGACTACAAGTGGAGCATACGATCACTGAAGAAATCACTGGAGTGGATCTGGTTCAGTCGCAGATTGAGATTGCTAATGGCAAAACGCTCAATGAGCTTGGGCTAACCCAGAATAGCATCAAAACTACAGGCTGTGCAATTCAATGCCGCGTGACTACTGAGGATCCGGAAAAAGGATTTCAGCCAGACTGTGGCAGGATTGAGGTGTTCCGAAGTGGTGAAGGTTTTGGCATCCGTTTTGACAGTGCACTGGCCTTTGCGGGGGCCATTATTTCACCGTATTATGATTCTCTACTGGTTAAGATAGTCTCTCACGGGAAGGATATGAAGGCTTCAGCTAACAAAATGCGACGAGCCCTAAGAGAGTTTAGGATTCGAGGCGTGAAAACGAACATTCCTTTTCTACTTAACGTTATCCAGAATCCAACGTTTCTAAGCGGAAATTTTGACACGAACTTTATAGATGAGCATCCGGAATTATTCAAGCTCACACCAGCTCGAAACCGAGCTCAGAAATTGCTCTATTACCTTAGTGACGTTGTTGTCAATGGCCCGTTGACTCCATTAGCTACGGGTCTCAATCCTGCAAAAATTACCCCTGTTGAACCATCCTTCGATACTTCTAATAGACCCGTTTCAGGTTTCAAACAAATATTGGACGCGGAAGGACCTGAGGGTTTCGCCAAAGCCGTCCGGCGGCACAACGGACTTCTACTGACGGACACCACATTCCGTGATGCTCATCAGTCATTACTAGCAACGAGGGTTCGTACCATTGACATGCTAAAAGTCTTACCTTATGTGTCATGTAAGTTCCACAACTTCTACAGTCTTGAGAACTGGGGCGGGGCTACATTTGACGTAGCCATGCGTTTTCTTCGTGAGTGTCCCTGGGAGCGACTAGAAGAGATGCGCAAACAAGTGCCTAACATCCCGTTCCAGATGCTGCTTCGAGGAGCTAATGCCGTTGGCTATGCGTCGTATCCAGATAATGTCGTTTTCAAGTTTTGTGAGCTGGCCAAACAATGCGGTATGGATATCTTTCGTATTTTTGACTCGCTCAATTACTTGCCCAATATCCAACTTGGTATTGAGGCGGTCGGAAAGGCTGGCGGGGTTGTTGAGGCAGCGATCTCGTACACCGGAGATGTAGCGAATCCTTACAAGACGAAATACAACCTTGACTATTACCTTAAACTTTCCGATGAACTAATAAAGGCAGGCGCACATGTTATTTGTATCAAGGATATGGCTGGCCTACTCAAGCCCAAAGCATGTCGAATGTTAGTCGGCGCTCTCCGTGAGCGACATCCCACAGTACCTATTCATATTCACACCCACGACACCGCTGGCGTCGGGGTTGCCTCGATGTTAGCGTGTGCTCACGCTGGGGCAGACATTATTGATGTAGCCGTCGACTCCATGTCGGGTATCACTTCTCAGCCGACAATGGGTGGACTGGTAGCCTGTTTACAGCACACCCCGTACGATACGAGGGTCAATCTGAAAGACGTCAGTGACTATTCCGCCTACTGGGAGCAAACCCGCATGTTGTATGCTCCCTTTGAATGTACCACAACGATGAAATCGGGTAATGCTGACGTGTATGAGAATGAGATTCCTGGTGGGCAGTACACGAATCTCCAGTTTCAGGCGTTTGCCTTGGGCTTGGGTGAAAACTTTGAAAGTGTGAAGAAAGCCTATGCTGAAGCCAACCAGCTCTTAGGAGATATTATCAAAGTCACGCCATCATCGAAGGTCGTCGGAGATCTTGCGCAGTTCATGGTACAGAATGGACTCAGCTCTCAAGACATTATCAATAGGGCGCAAGAACTGAGCTTCCCCACATCAGTGGTAGAGTTTATGCAGGGATACATCGGTCAACCGTATAAGGGTTTCCCTGAGCCTCTTCGATCACAAATCCTGAAGGACACCTATCGCATTGAAGGCCGACCAGGCGAGTATCTGCTTCCATTGGACCTGGAAGCACAAAAGGAGAAACTGCAAGACTATTTTCGTACGGTTCATATTCGAGACACTGACGTCATGTCCTATGCAATGTACCCCAAGGTCTATGAGGACTTCGTTAATTTTCGAAACCAATATGGACCTGTG
This sequence comes from Varroa jacobsoni, assembly GCF_002532875.2. NCBI lineage: Eukaryota > Metazoa > Arthropoda > Arachnida > Mesostigmata > Varroidae > Varroa > Varroa jacobsoni. The sequence goes on along the minus strand of NW_019214165.1, from coordinate 531,644 downwards.
GACAAATTGGATACGAGAATCTTCTTTGTTGGACCGGATGTAGGTGATAACTTTGAAGTTACAATTCAACGTGGAAAAACGCTTCACATCAAGATGCTAGCGGTATCTGCTAACGTTACCGAGAAGGGCGAGCGGGAGGTATTCTTTGAATTGAACGGTCAATTGAGGTCTGTTTTTGTTCTAGACAAAACGCATTCGGAAGTTATCGCATCGAACCCAAAAGCAGATAAGGCAAATCCGGGCAGTGTTGGCGCGCCTATGCCAGGTTCAATAATAGATGTCAGGGTTAAGGTAGGCGACATTGTCAAGAAAGGTGACCCACTTGTTGTACTCAGTGCGATGAAAATGGAGATGATCGTCCAGGCCCCGGTGGCAGGGGAAGTGAAATTGGTAACAGCTGTGAAGGACATGCGGATGCAGGGTGACGACTTATTGGTCGAAATTGACTGTGATTTAACGAGAGAGCTGAATGAGGAATAGAGGTGACAACAACGAGAGCAACAAAAAGTTTAGCTGCATGAGGGTAACAAATTTAACCGATGATGATAATAATTAGTCGCCACACGCTAAATTTTTACCCAACTAATCACAAATATCTAGTTCCTAATTTACAGGGAGGTTGCCAAAGATAATTGTTATATAACATTATATTACTGTGATAGTTGTGGCTCACGCAAATTGGGTCTACTGAACAGATGTGCGGCTGTACTCGAGATGAAGTGATTCGTACTGGACGACGATGTGCCATCGTGCATTTAGGGGATACTTTCCATTTCGAGTACTGCTCTCGCCGAGCACTGCCGTAGTAATCATTGTGTATATGTGTGAACGAATGAATCGAAACAACAAACGTCATGAGTCGTGTTGCTATAGCAAAGGGTACCGAGTGCGATGAGTCTGTGGTTAGCAAAAGGCTGCCGTGCGGCGCAGCTTTATCGTGCCCGCGTTGAGAGACGCTTCTGCTCGAGCAAGGCAGGAAGGCAACCTATTAAGAAACTTCTTGCTGCTAATCGGGGTGAAATTGCCATTCGGTCAATACGGAATTGGGTATTCGGTCCGTTGCTGTCTATCCGGAACAGGATAAAATGCATATGCACCGTCATAAAGCTGACGAGTCCTATCTGATCGGTCGAGGATTGGCGCCAATACAAGCGTGTCTTAATATTGCCAAGTATATCAGAATTTCTAAGGAGAATGATGTAGACGCTATTCGTCCTGGTTATGGTTTCTTATCATGAGCGTTCAGATTTTGCGGAAGCTGTTAGTAAGGCCGGTATTCACTTTATTGGGCCTTCGCCGGAACCCATGGTCGAAATGGGCGACAAAATTGCAGCGCGATAGTGCGCCATCCAACGTGGCATCCCAGTTATTCCTGGTACAGACAAGCCAACATTGTGAGTGCTGAAGAAGCATAGGGATTTTGTAAAAACTATGGTCTACCCGTTATGCTTAAAGCGGCTTACGGCGGGGGCGGACCGGGGATTCGTGTGGTGCGAGAGCTTGAGGACGTCAAAGAAGTTTTTGCCGTGCGACGTCCGAAGCGGAAAGTGCGTTCGAAAACGGGACTTTGCTCATCGAACGGAGAATAGAGGTGGACACCTGCTGTGAACTAACATATAAACATCTGCGGAAAATCAGATTCATTCAAGAGCTCATCATCAGTATGATTGAAAGTTTCCAGCAAATAAGGGAGGCGTTGGTCCGGGAATTGTTTCTATACAATCGTATCAGTCTCTTCTTTAGCGTTAAGATTGATTGTTTTGAGCCATAGTGACCAATGTGTGAAGGCTACAGGGTGACGAATTACTGAAGTAACGTACACATAACAAATAAAGCCAGCAACGATACGAAAACAATTCATATGGCAAAAACGAATGAAATGCTCAGTTTTGTTCGACAGAAACGCGTAATCCGATGACTATCTTCTTATACTGTGTACACCTGATAGAACACCGTGACGATAGGTCGGATTATTGTAAGTTCGGGCCTATTGTCGGCATCCGATCTTCAGACTAACAGCGACAGTTAACGGACTGTAGATTGTCGTTTTCTTCGAGCTTTGAACTAATCGTGCATCATGCAGACTCAGCATAGATTAGGTAGGCTACGACTCATACCATCGTTGAGATACCGGACGATCTCCCGCCTGATCATCTTTAGAGATGCTGATATCATCAGATCAAATGGGCTTTTAATACTTACCTGTTGACATGGAATTTAAACTAAAATACGTACGTGAAGTTTCGCTAGCGTTATAAAATTGAGTACTTATTTATTTAGATACTGTTTTAAAATAAGCGAAAGTTAGCGTAGCCGTTCACAGCTGTAACTAAATATCATTATTTATCGTCGTACCTATGCAGCTTTTTTATATCATCCCATATTCATTCATAACGTGTTTCCATTGAAATGGTCTGCAAGAAAGAACTTGCAGGAAGACCACTAGCAGGTCATCCATTAGATCGTATATGTAATCACAACATGTTAACTTTACCCTTTTCCGAAGTTTGAGAGCATTAACAAGTTCCCCATTATGTGCAATTGCCAAAAGTCCATGATTTGTATGCACGACGAATGGCTGTGCATTCTCGTGCTCGGAACCCCCAACAGTAGAGTACCTAAAAATGGTGAGCCGAACAAATACCGGAATTAGTTTGTTTGCGATACAAAGATGGACCTATTCAACCGCATCATACTCTGTCACGCTATAATTTTACTCGACTCACCTGGTATGTCCTACTCCGAGATTTCCATTTAGTTTTTGCATAGAGGCTTCATTGAAAACATTACTAACTAGCCCCATGCCTCTATGCACCGCGAAAGTTTTCACGTTACCTCCTTTACTGGTGACAATGCCAGCGCTTTCTTGGCCCCTGAAACATACAGGTAACAATAAATCATAAATTACATTACATTACACTGTGTAAGTATATGGTGGCTATTTGTTATCAAGCTACAAAAACATTCTAGCAACTTAATTGGACCGAGAAAACGTATAGACCGTGGAAATTTTTATCATCGTAAACAGTAGATAAATTTATTTAACTCAGGTCGACTGGCACTTGTCCTTGACGCTAATGTCTGTGTTACGGACCTTAACAACTGTTATTCTTTGACGTCACGAGTTTCCTCCAGTTTTCGTTAAGGACATACTAGCCGAAGGCTGTCTTTTTTCATTCAGTTCAAAAGGTGGTTTTCCGAACTTGTAAGGAATATACCCGCCAAATATCTCGCATAGTCCAAACTGACATTTTGCGTAGATTAACCTACATAACTATTTCGTTAAAAGTTTCGGCTAAAAGTGTGTGTGCACGACTAAATGTTGCGATATTTCGAGGAAGCATGGCCATGAGTGGCTTTCCATTTACGAGCTGCGTTCAAATTAACATAAGACCACTTATCTCTACCTATTACAGTAGCAGTTATTACTCCAGGTTTTGTACCTCTGCTTCTAGTATCGTCGTTAGGTATTACATTGGGCAGCTGTCAGAAGAACCGCCTATGCCCGGCTTCGAACCTAGAGCACAACGTGCCTCTAGGATTAGCAGGCAAATACGTTACCAACTAACCTACCATGGGAATGTAGACCATCTGAAGTGTCCGTAGTTTTAATGGGCGAACATGTTATCACTGCACCGTAATGGGGACACTCACCGGCAACACGGTAAACGTTGATTGTTTCCGACTTCGTTGCAGTACCAATTAAATTTCAAAGAATATCGAGACGGAGTGTGTGATCCCACGGATACCCCACCGATACTCGGGAATGCCCTTAATTATTAGACAGTAACTTCATTTGTTTACGTTCATGTGTGAAGAGGTCTTCATATCGTAAACAACATGTGTACGAAAAGCATGTATTCATCATGCGATTGAAAAAATACTTGTGTCAATATAAAATATGATTAAAAACGAACCTACGTTTCTGATACTGGAATGAGAGGCTGAGTTCCCTAAAGTTACTTATTAGTTGTAACAATATATTACGATGTCATTCTGGTGCTTGCGCACTCTTAGCGAATAGTGTAGAATGGTAAAAACTCTAATAATTGTGCCCATCTAGACAATTTAGGTTAATGATTTTTTTCTGCTGCCTCGCTACCCCCTATACAAAAGCGTTCTAACGTGACGAAAGGTCAGCAACTCTCGATTGTTGATAATGGGCCTAAGTTTACGCCACATGCTTTCCCGGCGGTTTTTCACGTCTGCGCGTCGTCGCCGGTCACCTTCTACTTTGTCTGGTGTTACTGCATCAATAGCTTACGAGATAATTATTGTTGGAGACGACAACGACAAGTTGCTATTACCTCGTCTTTCGATTAAGTCGGTGAAACGGAAAACAATCGTCTACTTCATCCGAGCGTTAAAAGACAACGCATGATCCACATTTACTTTTGCTCTTGTCCTCATTGTACTCGAGGTATGAGTACATCGTAACTTTTCCTGGGTTAGAACCTTGCGATTCGCAACCTGATCAGTAGTAGATGGGCAGAAGTGCAAAAACCGGTCGTAACCCATCATTTCCTCTGACTTACTCTGTACTGCATCGAATGTTTATCGATACAACTAATGAATACGCACGTGCGAATACGGGAACCACCGTCGTGAGCTTATGTAGACAGGAACTATTCCAATAACAGTTTCGTATTGTATTTTACGTCCGGCACTTTGGACCGTTGGCTCCCAAGGCAAGATAAAGTCTGTAGAGTTCGATCATAGATCACCACAGGTCCCCAAGTTTAGCAGGCGACAACAACGTAGCTTGTAGCACTATCACGGCTACATGGATTCCAGCGGCAAATACAACAAGGTCAAACTAAACCTGGTAAAGCCTACACAATCTACAAGATAATAAGAGATCGTATTTCGAAGAGGGCTGAAATCGGAGTAATCTAGCATTGAGACAGTGCTAGTGTCCCCTGTTCCGCACAACCAGCGACGTTCCTTTCGGCAGAGCACCCTCATTATTCCCATTCTGATATCTGTCAAGGCTACATAGTATTCTAGGACGGCAGGCGTCCTCGCTTGATGATAGGTTGCACAGGAAGTCATTAGAGAATAGGCATAGCCATTAAGCTAGTTAAATAAGTTTCTAGTAAGTTTCAATGTATCGAGGTAAGTGGCTGTCGTATGCGATTGCTACAACGACGAGCATATCAATTTCCTGCGTCCGTCTACAAATAAAATACTGTTGAATAATTCAGTGTTGAGGTTTGAATTTATAGGGTCATCGTAAAAGCCTGCTTACATGGTAATAATCACTACAAAAGCGGAGGTCAACGGTGGTCGATCTACCGTTATTCGCACGGATTAGCTCACGATAATAGTTACAATCGCAATGGCCGTACGGTATGGACATATGTGTATATATTCTTAAACGAGGGCCCGCTTTGCTCCCTTTTGAGTTATTTTCTGTCCTCCTCGGCCTACACGAAGCTTCCCAACACTCCACACTTTTTCCCCTCTATCTATGACAACCTAGCAGATAGAGGGGAGCTATTGCGGCAAGCTTTAGTGGTGGTAGCACGCTATCGGTGCGACGTGCGTGTTGACCAGATATCGGGGGCAACTGTGTGATGGTGCTGATAGTGTGCCACCTTAGCCGCAGCGCTGCTAAGGTACCTTACGTGACTTGAAAACGTCATCCATACCAACCTGAATTGATTGCTCTTTTTTTTGCTCGCGACTTTCATATTCGATTCTGGCTAAGCTTTTATGGTAGTCTTTTAATTTCAGGCGCTTTGAGCCCTTTAAGCACGTGCCAACTGTAGGGCATATCGAACCGCAGTGAAAAATTGTATTCGCCCTGTTCTACAAGGGTTGATCACCCGGCAAGCGGATGACATGATTAAAACTTGCTATATTGTCGTATTGTGTGGCAGATATTTTATCACTATGAGAAATTGCTTGCGCAAATATGCTATACGATCATTCTAGACAAGAAAAGATCGTATCTCATCATTATGCACAAGGCTATCGCTTGAAGGTAGAGTTCAGTGAAAATGTCCGTTGTTCCATGTCATGGTGGATCTAGATAGGGAAATCGTTTTTACGTAAACCTTAGTCGAAATCAGTGCGCTTACCGGTGTTGTAGAGCCACAAGTCCGAGACAAATCGAATGCGCAATGTCGATCTGTGAGGGCCATTCTCCACTTCCAATGGCAGCAAACACACCGCAGTAATGACGTAGCTCGTCATCCTCTTCAAAATCGCGCATCAGCATTGTTTCAATTGAAGGGTCGCAAGTCATCTTTGTCACAAGTTCTGGTCCATGCAGAGAATACAAACAGTAACAAACTTTGTAGTTAGTCTAGTAAATGATAGTATACAGAAAAGTGGAAGTTGTACGAATTAAATATGTATATAGCAAACGTTCGTTACCTCTGAAAGTTATTTTTAGAATATGAACAGCAACCAATGGAAATCTGTGCCGAACTGTAGAAGCGGTACGGCACATTTAGGGAAGTTAATTTCTGCTTCGCCATGTTATTTACAAGATGTAAAAAATACAGTAGCTTTCTGATAGCTTCAACGATCAGAACTTCCGGAAGTTCTACTGATAACTCGGCTCCATAAGCCGACACTGCCCACGAAAGTTGTCCTATTTGAATAATGTATAATTTCTAACTTTCTGTTCCAGTGAACTTACCTCTCTTTATTTTGACGATATCGATCCTAGTAGATAGTGCATAAAATAATAAAAAGCCAGATTTCTGAGTTAGTCACCCCTCACAGTACGTCCAACGTCGAGATCGTACAGCGGACAAATTATCTTCACTCTGCACTCGCAGCTGGATGACGTCGACAAGGCAAACCTCAATAAGTAGCCGCGTGATACTCTGAGACGCAAGAAATTCTCTCGGTTCAACAATTATTCTGCAAGTAAATATCGGACCGTGGCTAGTTATTAGTAAAAGGCGTGTTCTTGGTACGCATCTAGATCTTCAAGGATGAACGACAACCCCACCAAGTAGAGAGATTTGCGATGGGTGGAGGAGTGGCTAAACGGGTAGTCCGTGTGCCTCTCTTGTTCGCGCACTGCACAACGAATCACAAAACACGAGCGGCTACGCCGACGGTCACGCTAACAATCACACAAGAAGCACCGTTCGAGCAGCCAACCACCCGTCAGGCAAGCTAGCAACCACGAGACGCGAGCACCGACGCCTGTATGTGTCGGTTCGACTACAAAAGCCTTGCTTGAGCCTGTGTCCGCCTGTCGCTGTATCAGTCGCTGGTGGCCATGGCGTTAGCGAGTATAGCGATGTACATACCGTTGCTACTGCTCCTGCCCCTGTTGTCCTCCTCCCTGTTGTTCTCTATCGAGAGGACGTCACGAGATGGCCGATGAAGACGAGATCTCGCTACAAGATAAGATTGTTGCAATCCGGCAAACGGTCGCTGCATAGCGCCTGCTGCTACTGCTGATGGCAGCAGAGCTAGCAACAGCGCTAGAGGAGTCGAATAGCATAGAAGGAGCGCAAAAACGGAGTGTGACATACCTTAGGAACCCCGCCTGAGCTAAGTTTCTGTCTGTGTGTGCGCACGTTTATTGCCCATTTTCTTCAGGCACACTGCATGGCCGGCTGACTACGTCCTTCATATGTGGGACAAAGAACAACATCAGCACGAGGGAATGGAGGAGGTGTCTAGACCCTAACAGTAGCCCATCGTTGTCATGATATCGATGGTGGCCACCTAACATCGGTAACATTAACAACAGCATCAATAGCAGCACCAACATGATTTCGCTGATAACGCGTCGGCGGTAGCCAACGACAACGAACTTTTTAGCGCACACGCTTGATAACAGCTCTAATCGGCCGGCGATGTCGTTGGCCCAATCGAGCTCACTGATAGCGGTACGCTGAGATCGATATCTAATCTGGTTGTTCATCAACGACTACAACGAACCGGCAGGCGCCGCCGCGCCTAGCCACTTTATAATGCGACAAAAGAGTCTGCTGGTCCTCGATGTTTTGCGGCTGAATCATCCTGGCAGGCGCAGGGATGGACTGTGATTGTTGCTGCCTGCCCCGCGTTGTTGTCTTGGCCGTCGCCGCTGGTGCCTTTCCTACTGCTACTGCAGTACTTCTTAGGCACAAACGATGACAACTATCGCTTGGCGTCGGCAACTCAATCGCGCACGGCCGCGCAGAACAAGCGGAACTTGCGCCAGTGGCAAGTCAGCATCATGGCGACGAAATTGACCCGCCAGGCTGGATGCCCATCAGCAGCGGCAGATAGAGCCAATGGTGGACAATGCCCAGGAGGAGAGTGAACAGTTATGCGACGGGGGTAATGATGATGGCAGACAGTAAGAACAGCAGCAAGCCAAAGTTGGGAAAAAGAGTGGTAATCATTTCATATCGTATGACATGAACGACGATTAACCATCAACCAATGAAGGCTCTGATGGCATTGACAGAAGCGCAATGTAGGAAGCAAACAGAACGGATAAAATGGACACATTTCGTCCATTACTGGTACCTGTAACAAAAACATACTTGGCGGTCTTGCGTGGACGGCTTGTAGCTCTCGGTATTTACCGAGCTATCTACAAACAAACACACGCTATGTATTTAAATGCAGACAACAGCATACAGGAGCTACGGTAGCGGACGATGAAACGACATGGAACGAGAAACCAATGAACGGCTATACGGAACACAGTTAACGAGATAGCTGTTATCACCGTCTTCGTTGTTTCTGTTGCTGTTATTATCTCGTGTTTTTGGACGAGGCGGCGTCGTGAGGCCGCTGTACCAAGGTCGCTGGGAGACGTGAAAAACATACTGTCAAGATGATTGTGTATGCAAATGTTTCAATTGGGCACTATACGAGAGACTATCTCTTCGTGTAGCCCGGCAGACACCTACTGTTGTACAATGTAAAAAATTAAATGTATGTTATTATATTTTCTTATAAATATCGAATTTAGTCTAAGTAGGAGGTATCTCCTTTATTTGTTTACGAAGCTTGTTTTAAACGACCTATTCACTTGAATGCGATGTTCTTAATTTTCCACAAATAGTTATGGCGTTATTTCGCAGGCGTGCTTCCCTCGCTCTATTACCATTAGCCAACAACAACGTCCAGCTGTGTGCGCCATCTATGCCCCCGTACGTTGATTACTATTATTTCTTTCTTTTTTTTTTTTTTTTTTTTCATTATTACCTTGCACGCGACACTGGGCCAAATTATTCAGTTGAGCGAGAGCGGCTGGCTTCTTTAACAGCTCGAGTAGATGCTAGCATAATAAATAGGCTATTTTTTACTTTTACTCAGTTTTCAATGGCGCATCTGTCGATGAATACGACATGTATTTGGTCCTTGGCAAAAAGATTGTAGGTTTGTTTTCATTCTACACACTAAAGGCAAAGCACCGAACTTCACCAACTTCCTTCTAAGTAAGTATCTCCAATGTAATCGTTTACTAAAAATTAAAGAGCTGACACATGACACTTTGACATTATATCTTAAATGACCATTAAAACCTTTATGGGATAAAGCTTTATTTTCTTTTTTATTTTATATATATATTATTTTTTGATTAAAATAATGTAATTAGAAGAACGTCCGAGACTATGATATATTATACAAAAGGGCCGAAGGATACGATGACGTGGTGACAAGCAGGAGAATCTACAAAGTACATCTACGAGATCCTTATAACAATTTAGTAAATCTGTCAGTCGAATTTTGTACCCTGGTCCAACCTGTCCCTGAAGAGGTTTTGGACTTATATGCTTAGAAACGCGAAAATGCAGGCCGATAAATTGTTTTTATTTGCAAATCTGAAAATCGCACAAACGCATAACCTTATTTATAAAGCCAACATACCGCTGTTCTGTCTATATATTGTAAATGTAAACACAATGAAGCAAACAAATTTCACAGAATGTGTGTGACCAACCCATTGGCTTTAAATACCAGGTCAACACATGCATTATTGGGAAATTTACAAAAGTACTTGTTTATTGCAGTGTTTTTCTATATAAATATGGATCTATTTCGCTTAAGCTTGCTGAAACTGTGGAAAAAGGATTACTGCGGTCCATGCAGTGGGTTTTAACCATTAACCAGTAAGTTGAAAGCGTTTTTCCAAATAGGTTTACTAAAGTCAATGATAAATAACGTAAGTTATACTTGAGCTTAGAAATCTTTGGATACAAACAGACACCATCTGCCGCAAAATAAGGGTACTATTCAAATTATGGATTCTATTCTATTATGTAACTTATGTATATAAAGTCCGAGACATATTGGGCGTTTGGTTTCGGGCTAGCTGCATATTTCTGAATCCAATTTGCCTACATCGACAAAATTGCCCCCTGAATTCAATGCACGTATTTCAACGAATCTAGTAAACATGGGAGTTGGGGCATTTCAGACGTCGAGTTCTTTTCGTGCGTATAATTACGTTACCCACGATGCAACCCGTACTATATATATATATATATATATATATATATATAATTTTTTTCTCTTACTAAATACAGATAGCCTATCAAAGACAATATTTTACACTTCTGTTTGTCGAAAGATATAAACACATTGTCTGACCGTATTATACTTGCAACGTACTAGGTTTATCGTCAAACGGAAAAAGGATGAACCTATTCTACGGAAGGAACCTATTCTGCACGATAGCCACATGTTTTTTTTTAGTACATATGTACAACAGGCGACAGGAAACAATGTCAAGATTTATTTAATTTATTTTACTAGGACAAAATAGCAAATGTATTTTGTAAGATGAATAAGCTAATGTTACAGAAAATCTAAAGCCATTTTTATCATTTGCTCAGTCACTTGGCTTTGGCTAGTAGCCATTGTAATGTATCGAAAAATGGGCGCTTTATTGTGGTTGACTACAAATACGTTACAGTTAAAAACAAGCAAATGTAATTCACACCCACTGCAAGCTGATGGAGCGTTTTTTTTCAACAGAAAGCATAAATACAACAATTAATTGTCCATATTTCCGAAAAGGCTATCTGCCGTTTTCAGCCTTTCTCCAGCACAATTACAGGCGTCTGCTTGTTTAGCTAGAGTAACCAGTTCGCGCGTAAACAAACATGACGTTGCCGATTTGAGTACACAAGGAAGCTACTCCCTCTTCGCCGAGTGCTGGCGAACGTCAAGCTTAGTCCGAATGTCCTTCGGAGAATTCCAAAGCGAGTAAGAGCTCAAAGCTCTTCAGTCATCATGAATCGAGCGTGGTTATCGCTAAAGGATAACGTAGCGGAACGTTTCCACTCATACTTGTACCGTGTACGCGAAAATTAACTAAAAAACAAGAGCTTGACTAATTTACCCGTAGAAACTCGGTGCTCGTTTTGTCGTAAAGCCAGAAGTCCATGGGCCATGCAAAGCCCATAAGCCTCTTGAGCGGATAGGGATGACGAAGCTTTTGACAATATTTTCTCTAAAAGGCTTTAATCCCATCATATTTTCAGAAGATGCGATTGAAGCTCTCTATAATATATCATTCCTATGTTCACCTTACCGTCTTATAGGCTGGACTTGTATGGTAAAATGTGAGAAGCCCGAAGAATGTTGTAGGTCTCGATCCTGGCAGGCTCCCTGCTTCGTCTAGAGCCTAGGCTCCGCTGCCCACCTTGCTCTACCGACCTATGTATTTCTGCAACCCGTAGGTGGAATCGGCGACAAAAGAAAATGCCAAAACATTTCGGAGTTGAAGTGTACGTAGGCTTAGCTGTTGGTCAGAGCAGCAGACCAAGAAAGAGGAAATAAGTGACATGGCATGCTGCTCGCTTAGTACTTTTTGGAGCATTGTTAATTTGATCTGGAAAATATTTAGCTGAAAGCAGTTTCCCATAAGAGTGTAGGGCTGTAGCGTTATATATCTTCATCTTACATTGCGGGAGCAGTGGTTCCTAATAGGTAGTGTCCTGCAGCTGGCGGACTCTGATTGAACACAACCACATTCGAGAGAGACTGGTTCCCTAAGTGGCGAAACTATAAACATATTTGATGGCCATAAAATAAGCAGAGCAAAGCTGGCCGGACTGATCCAAAACAATCACAACGCCATCAATAGCATTCTGAGTAGAGCGTTTAAACAGGCTTTTGGATTTATATTGTAGGCATCTAAGTATTTCGGGTTTTACAAGCAGAGCTACATTGCCTTAGATGATTTACGTAGTAAGTCACGCAATGCATATAAGAGCCATCCGACCTGCAGTCACCCCACTGACGAATCAGCAAATGAACGAGTTCCGAAAAATAGTACTTCCGAGAGCACCAGAGCAAGAAATGTATTTTCTCAATGCTATTATTATTATTAGTAATTCTTTCCCACTTTTTCCATCAGCACTCCTCGGATCAGTGTTAGCGGATGACCACGCGCACCATCACCACAATCTGGCCTAGTATTATTAGAACTAATTAAGAAGACTAATAAAGAAGAAGAATTACAAACTAAGTTCCCGCTATGATTTATGCTAATCTGCATCCGGATTTGCACACAAGCAAGCTGCACTTATTTACCTGAGACGACCTTTGGATTGCCGTATTTCGGTCTATTTACCGCTACTGTATGCGATTCCTTCGTGGCTGGAGAATAAATTGGGAAGCCGAAACATGAAATGATGGCCCGAGAACTTCGAGCAGCAGTAGTAGCATAATGTAAGTTAGCTTCGAACCAGTCTTCCGGTCAAAGTCGGCAACGATCTTCAGCAACCTCAGCTGTTCCCAGTGGTTAGAAAGCGGGTTAGTCGTCCAGCCGCTGACGGCTTTGGCCACAAAATGTGTGGAGGCAAACAGCAGCGCCGATCAATAGGCTGTGACAGTTGTTATGGGATATTGCGGAGAGGTTTGGGGCGCGTCCAGGCTGACACAGTGGGGAAGAGCGGCGGCAGTGGAATTTTAAAGGCTCGAACAAATATATCCGGGCCAGTTTACTGACTTCGCTGCGGGCGCTAATGGATGTTGCCAAGTGTGTAATCCGTTTGGGCAAAAAATGGTAGAGCAGTAGAAGGCGAACGCGCGTGCTAATACGATTGCCTCCAACCTAAAGGCTCTTAGCTCCCATAGCCTCGTCCAAAGCTTACGGAAACAAGGAACTAACTCCTACCGGCAACTCTGTCCTACGAAAGTACGATGCTTCAGAGAATTACGCAACCTAATAAGCGAAAGGGATCGATAAAAGGCAAGTGGATGTTGCATGCTTTTCACTCTGCAGCCTCAGTCCGGTTCATCTAAACGGCGTCTGAACGGGATGGTATTTCAGGAGTCTACTGGTCACAGAAAGCAAGGGCTGATGCTTTTCAAGCTTGCAATGCTTTATTTGCTGTAAGTCCTTATGTCTTTCAACTCGAAACGTATAGGACATACGAAGTATTACCATAAAAGACCGTGGATACAATGTTTCTCTACTTGAAAATAACTAGTCTACGTACGATGTCAGCTTAATTATCGTTCCTACACTAACTGATCTTGCTTCAGCCATTTTGATAGATGACGCCTGATTTGGGCAGGTAGTGGATATAGAATATATTGAATGTATGTCGGTTATAAGAATCTGTACTTTAAAACTTTAAATTACATTAAACAAGCAGTTCATTGGTTACTAAATAGGTACGTTAAGCGAAATTTTGCCTTAAGTCAGCGTTTACTTTGTACATGGGCTATACAGACGTAATATGTGCTTCATGTAAAACGTTGTTTCTACGTGATCTAGCTTGGCTTAACGGGTTTTGCAATTGCAGCCACATCAATCTTCATATCTGAATAATATACTGATTTCGCTTATACGTCGTCACCATTTCATATAATTACATGTCGTCTTTGTCGATATTGATGCCGTCTGCCCGTTGGGTCATCCGTCATTTTGCTTGAGAAATATCTTACTGCTGCAATAAATTACTGCTGTTCACGTGCTTATGCCAACGTATGAGTCGCCAAAAACAAGCATGTTGAGGGAATAAAAGCTGCCGTCTTTTGAGCAGTCCTATATTTACATATATTTAAAGCCTGCAATCGGCCTAAGTAACTCGTTTTATTACTAGGTCGATAGTAAGTCGATAGAGGTAGAGCAACTACTGTTACCGACGCCGTGCAGCTTTTTCTTTTTCTTTTTCCAAAAGCTAGTCTCTTTGTTTGTCGTATTATTGATCTCCGTTGCTTCTCATCCGCTCACTGTTTGAACCCTGGTTGTGTCTGGACAATATGTGTAGGCTTCGAAACGCGGCTCTCGCTTCTTTGCACTTGGTCCTCTGTGAAATACACGTACAATCAGCCAGAAACACCTAGTTCTTTTATCAGACAAGTGTGATGGCAAGCCAAAAAAACCGATCCATGAACAACAGCTAGGGTCAAAGCGAGGAAAAACGTGGCGGCAATCCGCAAACGACAAAGGACGTAAACTGCTCGAATGAAGTAGACAGCAAACGACTCCTGCTTTAACCGACTTCACTAATCACCCATAGACATATACACACACACACACACCATTTTGGGTAGTATGATTCGATAAATGGAGATGCTTTGTTGCTCGGTCTTATGCATGTACTAGCAGGCTGGCCATCTATTCTCAGAGTCGGACTGATCAGTTCGAACATCCCATGGTATGCCATCTCATCCAGTGATCACACGTTGCATATGAAACCAATAGGAGAAATTTACTTCCTTCGAACCTAACACGTTTAAACAAAGGGCCAATATGGATTCAAGAACAATACAGTGTAACAGAAAAACACAGCCATGGTTTCAACAGCCTGTTGAAGTCTCATGAGAGGCCTAACAGCAGTTACACAATAGCATTACTATAAGCGCAGGCTACACGGGAGGGAAGTGGTCGTCGTAGGTGATAAAAGTAGGTTTACATTCAAAGCGTAAATAGAAACAAGCGTTTAGATGCTTTCTGCAGTGATACAGTGACAAGCAATATGAATGAGCATGCGTCGTGCGAAGTATCTTGCTGTGATTGACCTACTGATGTACCTCGATTGATTCCATTTGATCGAATACATTTCATATATTTAAGGTTTATTTATTTTTCTTTTTATTTAGGAGTGATAAATTTATTTCGAATAACAGTTCCATCTCAGCTCGCGTCTTTGAACACGCTATACTTTCCGTTATATTTATCTCAATTTGACAAGATGCTCTAACGAATAGTGGTTGATAATGCGTGCGACAGGTTTGTTTTACTTTATTAGAATTTGTTTACTTTATTAAAAATTAGAATCAATTCACTTAATTAATATATAGCATGATTACGAATGCCGTACTTTTATAACCTTTAAATTTTAGTAGCGCGAGTCTGTTTTGTCTTCTAATTGACCTTAAACAGGGACTCCAGTTGACGCACTTAGAGAACACTAAGACGGTTGGTCAAATGGTTTGAGGTAATAGATCTAGTAGTAAAAATGTCAGGCTTTCTTTATTAGGTTCTTTTTAATTATCATGAACGAATGAAGTCAGCATTTTTGTGGGGACCATTAGCAGGTTACAAGGGTAGTTGGCCGGCGGTGTTCATCAAAATGCCCTAGTCTTCGGAATGAATGTGGTTTATTCCGATGTGGTACCTACATCTGTTCCACTTGTTGCGCAACTTAGCGCAGCGGCCCATACAACGTACGTAACAACCATACGCATTTTCAACTGGGACACAGCCCAGTTGAAACCATTAAACGGAGAAGTAGGGTGTAGTTTGTGTATATCGTTCTGGGTCAACAAATACACTTACCGAAACGTATAGCTAAGCACTCCAGAGAGGGGAAATGTGTACGTAGTAATTTTAATGTATTGGGATTAGAAGTGCATCACGCGGCTTCGATGCCAGCCAGTCAGACATCAAAGATCGTCAGACCCAGCGTCTCCGCTTCAAAAATCTCTCTAAAGTACCGAACAGAACATCGTCGGTCATCCATGAAGATACGTGCAGCCAAACTCGACTGCGGACGGACTTTTTGAGAGTGGTTGCTTAGAAAGGATGACTGAACGTCGAAGATAGGTTTTGGGATACTTGTATCAAATGTTACATCTTGGAATACACGATTAGAAAAAATCTTCCGAGCCGAGCAGCTGGAGGACAATCGAATAGAAAAGCGACACTGAATAGTTCACTATAGCAGTCAATGATATTTAGTGATTAATAATAGATAGAGCACTTGTATAGCATAGGGCGGCTCTATGATATTGGTTTATAATTAAAGAAAAACAAGAAAGAGTTTTTCCTTTCTTGGTTAGCTAAGGATGTCAAACATACGAGCGCTGCAATTGTGCACGCATGCGTGCGTTGTATTTCATTGCATCTACATTACCAAATAGAGCGCCTCGACAATGGACCGACGATAACAAAGATAGTGATTCCACATAAACGTAGAAATATATAAGAATCGTAGGGGCATATTGCAACGTTACCAAAATGTTGCAAAAATCTTCATTGGCCTTGTTCACTCGTTGAGATTTAAACATGTAGCGAAAAACGAATGTCTCCGGCTGTTCTTTATTTGGCAGATTTTTAGCAAATGGGAGTTTCTAATGTTTACCACCCGTTCCGAACATTGTGTTCTGTCAGCTACTGTGACAGTGGCGGATTCAGTAGCGGATAGACCGAAGTTCGTTCGCAAAGTCAGTCAACTAAGATAGCTAACAAAAGCCCCGACGGGATCGGAATATCACTACTTGGATGCAACAAGTTAAGTTAAGGCACCCCTAAGCTGCCTTTGACGTTTATAAGTTTAGACAGAGACTTATAGATAGGTATAAATAGCGACAGGCTGGCCGTTGTATATTATGGCTGTGAAGTGACTTGTTGAACAGCATTCAACGAATCTAACGACTGTTTTAAAGCAAAATAAATCGAAATTATACATAATCGAAACGATATTTTTTTGTCACTCATATGAACATAAGGAAGAGAACGTAAAAAATGACGGTGGCGTTTGTTTATCTCATCCGTATTGCAACAATACCTAAATATGATGGACGAAGAAGTACAAATACGGCAGCCTCAATCACTTCATACTCTTCAAGTCAGAGACAAAATAAAAAAAAACCTGATATATCATTCTCAATTTGGTGCAGAGCAAAGGGTACGTAAACCTGTATGGTCAGAGATGGACATGGCGCCGAGTAAAAGGACCTAATGATTTTTAAACGGGTGGACTAATGGAAGGATCCTGGTACTCGCTCTAGCTCATCTAAGGGACGTGCCTCAATAAAAAGCACCAGAAATATCGGTAGCGTTAACTTAATCAAATAGGCCCGACATCAGCATATACGTCAACCGCTTTGCAGGATGTATGAGGATCGACAAGAGAGCCCCTCCCTGAACAAACGCTTTTCCGCACTTCGTGTACTTTAGGTGTTAGGGTTGTTGTTGGCAAACCTGTGATTCAAGACGTAAACGGAGTAATGCAATAAACAGCACTATGTGTAGAGGATTTGGAAGACAGATTCAAGCTATCCGACATCTCTCATAGGAGAGAAATGGGTTACACATTACGGTCGCAGTAACTAATGAACTAAACGCAAACGGGCAGATGAACCGAGACCCCATATAATTAATTGCAGGTACATGCGTTCAGTACATCGTATTATGGGTCATAATAAGTTTTTGTTTGCTAGACGCTACGTGTATCTGCTCCGTTTTAGGTGGCATGCAAAGTCATGCGCTGCAGTAGCGTCACTGGCAGCTTCTTTGATCGGGCACATCGATGTAGTTTTTTCGTTCTCAGACATTCTAAACACAAATAAACTACGCGCGTAATCAGTAATAGGGCAATTGAACTTAATTCGCAGGCTGGGGCTTGTTATTCCTGCCGATGAACGAGATTTCAGCAAATCTCATATTAACAGATTCGGTCTTGTTAATAATTACGCGAATGAAAGTGGTGAAAGTAATGAGACGAGTCTACCCGAGATCATCATAGGATATTCTAAGGTATTTGAAAATTCCTGGTCGGTCGATTCTTGAGGGCAATAGTACAGCTCAGTAAACCAAGCATTTCTCTCGATCGGATCGTGCGGCACTGGTTTGTCTGAGCAACAAAAACTAAAAGTTGCATAAATATGATGCCACATACATGTTTGTAATCACTGCTTAGATTAGGAGTGCGCATAGAGTGTTTCTATATGATATCTATTGAAGCCCTGAACTGCTCTGAAAGCAACGCTTCCCCTCTTGCAGAATTAGGATTAAGTAACTGAAAACACTATTTCATAACTGCTAGTATCATCTAATGTGTATTAAATGTTGGTCAAGCACGCTCGCATCTGGCTATGCAATCGATAAAGGATTGATTGTTTTGCTTGGCAATCGATACCTGCCGTTTATGACTAAGTCAAACAGTAACTAAAGGAAGCAGATGTCAACCGAAACGCAGATGGCGATAAAAATAATAGTGTTTTATCATCATCTACGATTGTTCGTAAAGGTGTCCTAAGATCTACGTGACTTATTCTGTTTACTACCAAAAATTCGAACTTATTTTCCGTTCACAAGGTGAACTCGGATTTTCCGAGTCAGTCGATCGAAGCGAAAACTATTCAAGACGAAGGTCGAAAACTCTGTCATGAATGGCTGTCGACACTGGTCACAAGCGAAATATTGACGGTGGCACTTGGATTGGTGGGCTTTTTAGTCCTCATGATTTTTCCGCGACGATGTTTAACGTGAATGCTAATACAGTGTGGAAAAATAATGAGAACAACAATGTATCGTTTCAACTATGAGCAGCAGTCTTGTCTTCTATTTTCTGGAAGCGAAAATTAATAATACTAATAATAATAATAATAGGGGTAATAACCCGGAGCGACCGGAACAGCGACTAACCTCGCAATGGCTTTCGGGTAAAAACGAGAGTGCTCAGAATGTTACGGACGCTCATCCGAACTGACTGAATAGGCAAGCATGGCCTTTTCTCTGCATTATAATCTATGGAGGCCATTTCATTCATGCAAGGCTAACCGCGAATTAAATTAATCAGCCAAATAGCAATTTGCAATACATTGATTAACTCGGTTGCCGGCAGAGTACTCCAAAGCACAAACATACTTGTTTCTACTTTTTTACTTTTGCACAATTGGGGCAGGTGGAACTTAATCGTCTATAAGAAAAATCGTTTCCTCAATCTGAGATGAGATCCACAATTACAGCTGTAGTTTCGTTGCTGAGACCTGATCTAATATCTGAAACTGAAATCTGAGGCGTCATTACTACGAAAATCGCTCCGACGCCATGAAAATACAAGTTATATTGACTTTAGAATCTAATCGATTTTGTTGCGGTCAAACATCGATATGAAGTTCATACGAGTTATCAGTCTCCTAGAGAAGAAATAAAAGAGGAAAAACCGTCTAACCGTCTAGTTCGTGCAAAAGCTGTTAAAACAAGCAACCCTTAGCTCATTGTAAGCGTTACGACATGTTAAATTCCTATGGAAAAACAGGACGAAACAAAATGAAAATGCCAATCCTGTAGTCCTTTAGTTCAGGCCATACCTGGTAAAAGCCAGAACTGATAAATTGAAATCCTCAGCTTTTTTTATAATAACATATACTGAGATACTTGTGAAAGGTTTGAATTGAGTTTGCTGAGTGACATTTGCTAGAAATTTATCAACAAATTTTCTATCTAACTTGTAAAGATGTACTGATCGATAGCAGGAATTTTCCTTTTACATAGAACATATGTCAAGTTTTCATATTCTAAACGATCCTTTCTACTGGAAACTGAAACCTTTAGGTTTAGGCACATACATTAAAATACACAAAAAATACAACCCTACATTGACGTTCGTTGAAGGAAACGGTCAGACATGGGCCGTTTTCATACCAAATATCCCTATTTAGATATAATAATGTATTGTTGTATTTCCACTCAGATCACCGAAGGTATTCGCAGAGAAGATACGCTTTCGGTAATTAATTAATTTCGTATAATATTTTCAGAGAAAATGTGGGAAATGTGGGAAAAATTTCAGGGAAAATACTTACCAGAACAACTGTTCCATTTAAATTTTTCGATTAGAAAGTCCCTTAAAATAAATTTTAATTCCATTGCCACATGAGATACCATATTTGCCGAAATATCCCCCCCCCCACCACCACCACTACCGCCACCGCTACCACTACCGGCCCGCCCTCCTTCTTCCTCTACAGTACATTGAATGACATGTCAAATGATTACTTCTCAAACGGCATCTTTGACTTGAAAATTGAGATTTGGGTGTAGAAGCATGCATAGCACTTCGATTGGGCCTAGCGTGCTGCCCTTCTTCGCCGCAGCGTAAGGAAACGAGATCTCCATAGAACGCGATATCTTTCAATAGAACTTCACAATGTGGGAACTAATGCGAGGCCTTGGGGATCTAAGCAATAATAAAAATGTCGATCTAGATAAGACCTGCAATGAGCATCTCAAATCCGCCGTCGTTTTGGCGTCGTGCTATACAGCACTATTTAATGTTTACATACTGATACACTGTAACTCCAGTGGAGAAATGCAAGCCTGTTAAAAATCCCTGAAGGAAACAGCGACCCAACCGCGCCGTTTGCATACCGAGGAATATCGAAGGACAGCGTTCGTTATAAACTGCACCTTGGCTTGCTGGATAAGAAACTGAACAATTACCTAGAAAGTGTACACGCCATCCCAACGGAGCAACATGGAAAAATGCTCCACGAAAACGGCGTGCCGATCGTAATAGCCGACACCACAAGAGCGCAATCCGTTATACGCGGTCTTCATCGACTTCAAGCCAGCTTACACTTCAGTACCCAAGAACCAGGGTGGGTGTCCCTACGAATGTGCTCAACCTTCTCGTTGCGATTCTAGAGGAAAACGGGATAACTATCGATGACGGAGTGGCCAGACTCAGTCCTGCATACAGGCAAGCGGCCTGGTATAAGGGGAAACTTGAGCATATGTTAGCTCCTACCTTTACTCTCCATCTTGCTAAAGTCTCTGTAATCAAATAAAAGGGCCGGGGAAATCAGTTGAAGTCATCTTGCATATAGATGAGTCAGGGATATACGGTTGAATAGGCTCCAAGGGCGGCAAGTTGTAGCTCTGCTTCTCGTGGCAGTCACAGATCTGGAACTAACCGCAAACTTGACCAAGGCGGAGCCGATGGGCCTACCTGACGAGGTATGCCCTTGCCCCAGTTCGTTTTGTCGGCAGGCGGCTCCGTCATAGATTCTTTAGAAAACCAGATTTTTACGAGCCTGACAATACATGAAGATATTGTGGCAGACACTTGAATATGTATTACGCCGCTCGTTGCCCCTTGAGTGCCATTTAGCGCGTTTGGAAAAATTCCTTAAATTAGTCTCACAAGTTCACACGTATAACGTAGAATGTTCTCAATAGTTTTGTCTATTCTCTTCGATATTATGTCGTAGGTTTAAATGTGAAGTTTTCGATTATCGCCAACAACAGTCATAAATAAAATTTGATTGATTGAGCTCAAAGCTTGCGTTTCACATATCCATTGATAGGCCCTCATTAGCCTGACCTAATATTTGATTCACATTTCAGTAAATTCTATTACCCGGAAAAGTCTTCATGTGTATGGACCATACTTACCAAGATAACTAAGCGTCAGCCATTTTATAAATTAAATAAATTACTGTTTCAACCCTTTGCGTGAAAAAAGAAGCTGCCCGTGGAAAAAAGTGTTGGCACAATAGAAGAAGAACCATGTCTGAGATATTCGGCCAAATATCACTAACTAACTTACCACTTAATGGCAACAAACGTATCAGCAAAATTCTATGTTACGTGTATTCCGTAGAGCCTTGAAAAACAAACGTATGTTTAATATACATCTTTCTTCACAAAACCTCAGCGGTCGATGCGCAAATGGCAGAACAACTTATCTATACAAAATTGTAATATTAGGCAATATCAGATAATTTTTTAGGAAACTATACGGAAAAATTGATTTTTGGTACATCGCTGGTATCATTGCGCACATGTTCCTATTACTTGCAGGCCAAATTTGGTACCAGCTACATGTAAAAAAACATCCTCGTTAAATGGTTCATCTATTTCCTCTAACTTCGATCCGGTTCTTCTATTCTATCGTAATTTGTGCCGAGAGACATCAGTCGATATCTCTTGGCAAATGCGGTTCAGAGTGTGGTGGCAGCGAAGCAATGTTGAAAAAATTATCTCTAGAACAGAACTTTTACGGTCTTTTTAAGCATCTTTTACGGTGAGCAGGATGGGTACCTGCACTAAATAGACTTCATACGACCGAATCATCGAAAACGTGAAAGAGTCTATAAGAAGCTGGAATGAAAATGGTAGAACTTGTTTCCATTGTTAGCATTTTATTGGCAAACCAATCCAGCCTAATCAAGCTCCAGCCGACACGATTGATCCGTGCGACTCGCTTGACAATAAGCGTTAAACCTATAAAATTATAAGCGTTTACCTTTCATGATTCATTCGATAAGAGTGTAACGTTTTCCTCTATATTCATCTATGATTTACAACGATAGTCATTGATATTCGGACTCATCTATTTGTATTGAAGCATTGGTTTAGCCCACACAGTTCTTATGGTTCACAAAAGATCCCTCCGGAACTGTATTTGTCCTGGCTCGCTAATTCGATTAGCCCAACTACGAGCAATTCACCCTCTTCGTGGATCGGGACCCTGTACGGTATAATTGCATAATTCACCCAGTTTCTGAGACAGCCGTATTTTATACAAGCCACCTATTGTATTGAGTGAGCTCGAATGTGACATATGTACCCCGCATGACCAGCTCTAGATCTAATTCTATCCTAATTTAATAATCGTAATAATAAAATTCATCTCATTAACACAATTTGATGCCAGAATAATGTATAAATCATTTGTACCTGGATGCCTGGTTTTGCTACCTGCGCGCTTTCTGTAGCTCGGTTTCAGCTTCGTAGGGTTGTAACACCCTACGAAGCTGAAACAAGCAAAGTATTTGAACTTTTCGTTACGAAAGAGTAAAAACGTTACGACGATGGAAATTGATTTCCGAACAGGTAAAACCGCTTTTGTTGTACAGTCATTTTTAATACTTGCGGTGATTGATCTGACTGCTAGTCACGTGACTGCGTGCGTTATCTATTTTTCTTACTGAACAATCTTTGAATTTTAACCTCATATTGTGCAGAGCCCCATTGCCGCTAATTGCGCCGTTCTGACAGATAAAACTTTCAATTTTCTTGTGTTATATTATATATACGTGTCGACCAACATTTGCTTTACTATAAGAGCTTATTATTACGATCGTGTGGAGTGAGGCGTATGCTGTCGAGCGGCGTCGCCCGGCAAGGCAAAGAAAAAAATCCACCGCTTCTTGCTGATCCCAGCAGTACGGTGAGGTAGGGAGTTCGACTCGCATAAGAATCCGCTCACACTGCGACGCTTTATATGAGGTGTGTGCACGCTATAGGTTGGTGTGTTCGAGTTTCCTCCCAGAGGAACAAAGAAGACATTAATATTATCAGTATCATTTAGTGCTATGGATGGCTCAACCGCTAGTCTAAGACTGATATTCATCGGTTGTACAATATAATCAACCATATTACCATTAGTTATGCTAGTAGCGCGAACGTTCTCAGCGCAGCGGCGGCTGGATGGTTTCCACGGGCTCAAATTTAAGCGAGAATGCAAAAATTCACAGAAGATACACTTTAAAATTCTATTGAATTTCAGAACGAAGAAAACAGATTCAGCCATTGCTTGCCAAGCACGTGTGCACAGTCTAACGATACGTTGGCACGGATGAAATGCCATTGAATACTAAGCTAGCACTCGGAATTTAGAGTTGGTGAAGGCTTAAAGACTCGGCTCGATCACTTCATACCCTTCACCTCGACTATTCAGCTGCACCTGTTTCTTTACGACGAATGACACCATCATCTAATTATGATTTCGAGCAGCTTTGAGCAGCCATGAGCTAATATTGTGTCGTATTGCGAACGCGATCAAGCCTAGCGCCTGGCGTAGGCTCGTTATCCGATTGATTAGTCACTGCTCATTGCATTGGCTTTATTATCATACAGAAACGGCTCATATATGTCGTGATTACTTTCACTTATATCTACGATGATTTAGGGTCAGAAGGAACAAACCGTGAAGCTCACTAGAGATTGCTATCCATAGGAAGTGTTTTTGCCTTATGCTCCTAAGCTGCCTATATATTTGCTTTTCACCAGTGAAATAGTGTGTTCTTTACCTGATGGCCGAACCGAAAATGATAAGATCGAACACAGCTACGATACCCGCTAGCTATCCGTATTATTACGAATTATTTGGTGGTAACGAACCTTCGGTTTCGTTAACTTGTTATGAACACATCATCACGACCGTTTCTGGGAGCTGTCGACTGGACAAATAGAATGTAACATTGCGTTATGATTGGAACAAAACCGCTCGTTCCGACAATGTTGAATGTTTCACCTCCAGATTGTGTCTTTTCTGGAAGAAGGTCGTTATTTTCGATCCAGCGCAGCATCGGATTTGAAAATTGAATGTTGCATCACAAATAAGGAATGATTAGACTGACCTGCCATCTGGTGGTGATCGATCACCTTGTTTTTTCGTTCGACCTTGTTTTATCCCCTGCAGCGCTGACGAGTGAAAATATGTTTATTTTCAGGCAATGTTTTCGTTCATTTTGAATGATAATGTTGCATAACATGGTTCAGCTATGAAATATATGATATGTAAATGTAACTAAAATATACAGCAACAGTATACATATAAGAAGTATAATAAGAGAAGCCAAATACAACTTAAATAATAGTAGAAGAATTAGACAAATAATAATATAAGAGGAAAGCAAACAACAAAAATTAAGAGTAAGCAGAAAGAAACTTAAATTTATCAGAAGTTCTACATATTAAGTTACGCTCGTCGTCACTGCAAATCCTTAATTACCCTTTTTAGGTTCTTGAGAAAAGGCAGCTTCGAATGCAATTAATGCTAACAATCTCAAAATATGAGCTGACTTGGGCATCCGGAGGGACGTGGCAAGACCTAAAAATAAGTATCCCCACGGGTCATCGCTAATGCATCTAAACATCACGCTAATTAGCTTCTGGTTTTTTTTCTACAAAGCTGTCATTTTACCCCGAATTTACGTTGCCCTGTGGAAAACCTTTGCGTAGAAGATAATCTCTGACTAAGGTTTGAACCGATACATTCAAAAAAGCATAGATAGTGAACTGTCAATAAATCATCATCTCGAATGTAGATAAGTAAGCATTGTATCGTGTTGAATGAACATGCCTGCAATTTATGGGAATAATTGCTTGCCTAGGTTGCAGAATCCTTACACACCGATGCTTTTTGATTTATAAAAACTTTATGTTTATTGTAGTAGCTAGATGTTTAGTGCTGGCGTCATGCTAGGGCATGATTGCAAAAATCATTGAAACAAGACGGTCCTTAGCCTTCAGAGGTGCATTCACAATAAACGAATAAGCCATCATCTATTTTTTTTCACGCCAATTTACCCAGTCGTTGAAGCTCGACTCCAAAATAACAGTTGCTGGGTGCCCCGGTTCAGTTATGATGATTGTATTTATTGAAATGTTTACAAATAGTAGTGAATCTAATTCTTTTGTCTTTAAACATATCGTACAATCTCTGAAAACGTAATCACTTGCTGTTCAATAAAAATCTGCTTGCAGTCACATGCAAGCGGATTGTAATTAATTTACTGTATTGTCACATAAAATTCAGTTTAAAAGATAGGTCGTTATAGGCATTATAGGCCGTTGGAAGTGAATCTGGCAAATTTCGAAATTGAACAACTTTTGAGCTACACGCTTTTAGCAATGAAATACTGCATACGTGTGGTTAAAAATCGATAAAAGCTACTCGAGGAAAAATGAATTCAGAAGGGAAAGCACTTGTTTTTTTTCTTGGAAAATTCAGTACTCCTCAAAGGTTGAAAACCAGAGAAAACGTAATCGAATGTCGACACCCGAAATTAGGAACAAATTGCTGCTGTTAAGGAGACTTTTCACGAAAGTAGAACTTGGAGTCTAAGAATTTCGTCGCTCAAAGCTGCCACTCCATATATGACGTGTTACAGTATTGTAACTTAACTATTGTGAAAATGCGAAAACTGAACACAAATAGGTTCCCCATCAACTTACTACAGACCAACGTGGTACTTTGGCGCGGCGTTTTCTACGCGCAATTTACAAATCCAATAAGAAAAAACATACTAAAGCATACGCTCATTAGAAACGGGGTATGCTTCATTCTCTGTCGTTAGCCGGAGATGGTCCAGAGGAGAAAGCGGCGTCGCCCTGGAGAGAAATCAAGTTCTTAATCAAATAAATTCGATCATAAGGTGATGGTGGGGTCTACAATGGACATGAGGAACATTTTCTACTAGAATATACTCGCCGAAATTGAAACAATAAATGTAATTATTCCTCAAGGGACTCTTGGTGGAATAATCGAAAACACTCTGTCTGGTTACTCGATGACAGCACCCATCGTCGTGCCTCAATTGCTTCTTGAATTGAGGAAAGGAATATCTAACGTTGACGTTAACCCCCCGATCATCACCGTGTGATTACAAAGTTTTCCAATCCTTAAGAAAGACAACCGTTGAGTATGCATATTCCACCGATTTACTCTATTAAGCAAACATAGATGAAATGACATAAAGCAAAACAAACGATAAGTATATGGCTACTCAGAAGTTGCCAGGGTGTTGCGATAGGTAAGTGTATATATATATATATACAACAGTCGTCGTCCCAACTGGGCTACCGAATCGCTGTGTTAGGGTACAACGGGCAAACTAATAGCGATGGCTCTATCACTTTCATCTGGTATTGTTCTCGACACACAAAGAAAACAGGCCACTCGTTAACGCGTCCATTGTCTGGCCATACAAAGACAAATTTTAGCCACTTCGCTATTTTTATATATAACTACATCGAATATTTTAGACTGGATATATGTATAATTGTCGATCCCAGCCTAGACTTCTTATCGGGGTTTAAAACATTCTGCCATCAAGCATCGGTTTAGGTAGGCATTATATGTGATGCAATTTGTTTGTTCTCAGAGTTAAGGTAGGAGCTGAGACCATCTCACTAACACCTTTGGTCACCACTATTTCTACAAAGGTTTCATTATACAAATATCAAACATAGAATGTCAAAAGGACAAAGAACACCCGGCAAGCGGTGGACTTTACTGCCGGGAGAAGATGAAATCAGAAGGGTACTCTACGTACCAGAAAGGGGTAATCTATGTACACATCTAAATATTTACTTTGGATCGCTAGATTAACCGGATAGGCTAACTTGGCATTATATGGCATCATGTCGAAAGCCGTTACACATTTTAGGTTGAGCCTAGTCCTTGTACGTTCCTAAATTGACTATTGCGTTACGACAAATACACTATGCGATACTGATAGAACGCTCCAAAGTATAGGAGTGGGTTAAGGGTATTTAGCATTGAACCTTTGGGTTTTACTCGCAGAAATGCAGTTTTTTTTTTTCGCTATCTATTGAGACATCTAAAGAACCGAAAGAAGTCGTACAAATTTGCATGTGGAAGGGCGTGAAAGGTCAATTTTTTTCTTGTTTTGTCTATCATGTGGCATGTCTGGCTGAAAAGCTTTTACATTCAAGGCGTGTTGCACACAAGTCGATTGCGTGTGCAAAATAGAACAAAAGTACCAAGTTTACCAATGCTATATACACAAAAATTTATGTGTTCCATAATTGAATAAAAGACGAATGGAGGGTAACGAACCACACTGGTCATAATTTGAAAATTCGATAACAAAGATCTTAAAGTATGCAATACTTTGCCATTGTCATTCTTGGACACGCAAACTATCCTGCGAATTGGGGACATAATACTAGAAATTTCGCTACGGCCACAGTCGTAAATTGTAACGAGGCCAAATAGGAAATCAGTCTCTCCACTTAATGGTAAAAATTGAATTGAAAAACTTGATGGTAAAAAGAACCTATAACCTTTATATCATTGCCCGATCTAGTATTTCGTGTGTGATGTCTTAATAACAAAAAAAGCTATTTGAATAACATATAATCTGGTAAATATCATTTCTAGATTGTTACTGCTAAAGTTGTTTCTAGCAGACGCACAGCCAGGGCGAAATTCTGTTCTACTGTACCACACGTTTAAATCGTGTGTACTACCTATAACCCACATTTGTTTCAGCCAAACATATGGCTAACATGGATGTAGACAACTGTCTGCTTATCAGAATTTTGGAAAGCGGAAACTGTTTTCTATGCCTGAAACAATTCTAGCATGGCTTACAATCCTGCTGTAACAAATCGTCATAATGTCCTAGTGCAACCTCTTTGAATAGTCGAAAAATGATAAATTGATTGATGAATGTAGTGATTCTGGTTGTTCGTTGTATGTCAAGGTTAATCTAGCGTCTGTGCTCCTTCGTCTTCGACATTCCTCGATGCCGCAAGCTGCAGACGAAGTATCCCCCTCAGTTGAAATCTAGCACCGCACGGTTCTAACACAATTTCTTTTCTAAAGACAGTGCAACTCCATATTCTACAACAAATAACTTAGGTAAGACGAAACTGATGATCGACATATACATATATGAGCAATAAAAAAATAAAAGTGCAAACAAAAAGTAAAACAATAGATCTTCTACTTGGATATTTATTTAGTGATAAGTACGTTGCACAAATGTAATGGTTTACATAAATAAGCTTAGGCAAAAGAAAACGCGTTTGGGGAATTAATGAAGAAAGAAAGATGAGTCCATGTGTATATACGTGTGCCGTATGAGGTATGCCTTAATCGAATAGATGTTGAGCCCGAAGCGCAGATTGGTGAAAGCGGTAATATTATAGAAAATAAGAGGGCGCTCTGAAGTACACGGAAGGTTAGGCGAAATCGTGTGATTCATTGAAATGAGATCTAACAAAATATGAAAACGAAACAAAAAAGGCGCTAATGAAAGTAAGTTCTTTACATTACAGAATACTTTATAAGACTTTTATTAAAAATAAGAGTGAACAAATAATGTCCGGATAGTTCAAGGAAAAACATTAGTTTAAGTCCGATTAATTCATCTCAATCAAGTATGAAGACGAAAGTGTGGCTATATTTTTGAAGAAAATTCGGCGTGTCCGCCTGCCGCCCGTTCGCTTTTATGCTACAGAACAATCATTATCACATAAATTTCTCATGTGAGTGAAGTTGGTTCTTGTAGGGATTAAAGACGCAGTATTTCAAACCAATGTTAAGTCACCTGGATAAAAACGTAGGTTGTACTTCTTCAAGCCTATGTAGCATTTAAGATAAGAGCGTCAATCAGAATCCTTGATATCGCAGAACTTTGATACACACATAAAAATGAGCACTGTCAGCGACGGAGCGGCGATAAGTCACCTCACTAGTACGGTCGCTAAATGGATGACTTGCGTAAAATGGACGCCGCTTGCTTGCTTGCTTGCTTGCTTCTGTGATGAACAAACGCGGGTGTTAACCATGGTGTCATCATCAGCTTAAGCAACGCTATAAGTTAATCATGCAGGCTGAAGTCTTCAAGGATATTTTTGGTATTCAGAATCTGATTACTAAGATCAGTACGTTTAAACACCATTCAGTCGTTTTATTTATTACCGCCTGTGATAAAATCCAGTTTTTATTACAATCTAATAATAATAATAATAATGAGATAATCCGCATACAATGTGAAGTGGAGTTTTTCACACATTTAGGATATGTACTAGCGAAACGAAGAGTGAGACCTGTAAAACTTTTCTGAAGAACACTTGTACGCAATCAATATCTAATCATCACTCGATGTGGTAGTTGCATAATTGGACGTTTTTAAAGCAGTCGATCATTTATCGCTAGGTCACTTGTTCTGAACGGTTTTCGTACACCCCCCGGGTTTCTGATGCTTCGGTCGCATGTTTCTGCCTTTCTGACACAGTTTCTGCTTTCCGAATACTGTGCCATGGTTACAAAGACATAAGACTCCAAGGTGCAGGGCAGCACTTCTTAATTCTGTTTTGACCCTTATGGCTTGCAGTCGAGGTACTGCGTCTTTCATTTTTCTGCTGGTTTTCGACATAAACCTAATTTTAGGCACCACTGTCTTATGCGAGACGCCAGATGACATTTTCAGTAATGAGTCAGCGTATTTACTGCCGGCCACCTCCGACCCAGATATTCATAGAAATAGTATTTCTCTACAGTAAGCTAGCTGCTAGCAGGATACTTAGTTTCCCCGATTCAAAAAGTTTCTGCCGTTGTTCTCGTAAACCGGCATACACAAAAACAATGCGCTAGGATAACCGTTGTACTGTCTAAGCCAGCTTTAGATATCGCTCAAAATGAAAGAACGTTATGAGTTGTTTCAACGACACTGGTTTGAGTAACACATCACGTATTACCTTACGTTTTTTGTCGAATTGTTGCAATTTGATAATGAGCTTTCTGAAATATTTATTTGCTTGTTTAATGCTGAATTTCGCATTGGTTACATAGAGGGTAACGGTCCTCGTGATGGTTCAACGATGACGTGTCTGGCTACAAGCCTTTCTAGGGACACATGTACAGTGCAAGCAGATACCAGGTTTTGATATACTAGATAAGCTCAAATGATCGATAACAGCCTAGTGCTGGAGGAATTCAGCCTCAGTGAATATTCGTTCAGTTCACATAAGGAAATCACTTTTATTCTTCAGAAGCAACATTTAATCGATTCCTCACTGGTCAAGAAAAAATCGACTTTTAAGGGTAACTTGCGGGCCGATTAGGCTTCAAAGATAGTCTAATAAGCAGATTTCCAAAATAATAATGAGCAAATATCGACTGCTTCTCTGTCATTACCGCCAACAACAGACCTAAAGCCAGACAGATAAAGCCTCGAAAACAAATTTCGCAGACCGACTTACACATCATCTACCAGCACGTATTGGTAAGTATATATAAGGTATTTTAGCTAGTTTCAGAACGGTTGATTCGAAGGAGAACACCTGATTGAAGTCGACATTTTAATAAATAGAAAGGAAACTATTTATCAGATACGTGTGTTTTTTGATGCTTTGTTATTAACTGGCTTCGCATGTCTCTGACTGAGCTCAATTAATTTGCCTACTTTTCTAATAGGGCTTGTAATTATATGGATAAATCAACAGACGTTTTTGTTTCAGAGTGTTTAAATGAGAGGCATTGTACGATTTTTATTTAGTGTTAGGCTCCTCTAAATTCAGAAAAAAAAACCCTCTAAAAACTCTATTTGACCTCGATACAAGAAAAACAAAGCATAAGTTAAACAAAAAACTTAACTTAAATTACCATCGTCTTAATCAACGAATTAGAGTGGACTCGACGCTTCTATTCTATTTCGTCGCTGTTTTCTTGCGCTGGTAAGCGACCACCTTCAGCTGAGTGCCCAGCAGCTGTTGAGACTTGTGGCGATGAAAAGGTCCAGTTTGGAGCAGCGTTTAATCTTCGTAAAAGCTTTCGAATAAAATGGAGAGTCGATTATCTTGACATTCCGCAAGTGTCGTACAGACAGACACAACACTTCTTATCGGCCTCCAAAACATTGAAGCAATCGATAATGAAATTACAAGAAACTGGCTTACCCACAAATAGAGAGAAGCCAGGGAGACCACGAACCAGGAGAACTAGTCATAGCATTGCTGCGGTGAGGAGCAATGCAGGTACTGATCTAACAACCCAAATATGCCGTTGCGCTTAACAGCTAAGCCTATCGAAGAGCACCCTATGACGCATATTCAACTAAACAAGTGTTATCGAACCTCACAGGGTACAGCTAATTCAACAAATAGATATTCAGAAACATTGCAAGTATCGTCTGCTCGGCTCTCACGACATCTTGAAACGCAAGGCATCTGCTGGCGATTTTTGATCATATCTTACGTTGAAATTCATTTTAGCTAAATGACTAAATGCATAAACGAAGTCATTGCATCTGGGCTTTACAGAGTCCACTTTGTTCGCAAAGAATCACGTGTTTGGTGCGGTTTGTGTAGCGAAAACGTCATAGAATCTGGAGTTTGACGATGAGACGTCAAAAGTGATAACGAGCGCCATCATGAGATGTGACAGACCATACTGAGGACTGAAATGAACGGACTGAATGAAAGTAATCATTGATTTCAACGAGACAGAAGAACTTGCCATACTGCGCAACTAACAATCAATAAGCTTGACTGCATTATCCTAGGTCGATTGATATTGTTACGTAGCGGCAAAGTCGCGTCACCGCCTTTTTCCTGACATCTGACTCTTGCCGATTCTTTCCTGTGAGGCTATGTGAAAGACAGTGTGCATCAAACAGCGCTGAAAATAATCTACAATGTGAAGCATCAAATGCGTCAAGCGATTAGAGCTGAATTACGCAGGATACGGGAGACCATTGTGTTCCATGTGTGCTACAGATTCAACTTTTTACAGTAGGCCAACGTGCGTATAAACACATGCTGGCTTTTCTTCTTACTTCCGAGCGCATTAAAATAGAATGAGAGTACTCTATAAACAAACTGTATATATATATATATATATATATCTGTCGAAAAATGGTTTCCAAATCGTTCAAACAGATTTATCGTATACTTATATAATTGACAAAACTATAAGAGATAAGATCAATATATCTCAAGCTTTCAAGGCTAGAACTGTACTTATTTCCTCAAATTTTATAGACTGTTCGCTTTGCTGTGGTTACAGTAAGGATTATTGAGTTATATTAGCCATTAATTACTTTAGTGTCATTTATAACGTTCCATAGTTCTCTGTGTGTGATATCTACATATGAACAGTATATATGTGCCGCAGCACTAGCCTTTAGGCATTGGTGTGTGCAAAGGTTTGTGATATCACCCCTACCAAATCTGTCCTCCGGTAGAGATGCTTACATATAGAACTGCTATATGCTGCTAACGTTGATTCAGTGTCATCGATGAATGCAGAAGCCCACCGTTTGACGACCACTCAACAGAGGTGTATACCTTCAAGCTGGGAAGCCTTTGACCCGCTTGACAATCTATTTACGGTGCTCCGTAGACATAATCGACAACAATTTTTGTTTTTGCTAAGATAAGTGTTAAGCGCAATTCATGCACAACCGTACATAAGGCAAAAACATCCATATATCTGACAAAAGAACACGCTTAACTTTAAAATGCTGCAACGGACCAATGTATGTGAGGGAGCTGCTCGTGACACCAGTCCGAAGCCCTTACCGAACTGAACATTATACATCTTTCTGTACTCACGTCTCAATTTTCAGTTCAGACGAACATCTTGGGTAGACATATTTACCCCCTAAAAATTTTAAAGAAAAATATCCAAATACTGAAAACATTTACGCGAGTAAGCACTTTGTTGATGCCAATTCAGTACCGCAATCGATACAGCTCGACGAGCTGTCTAAAAACCTTGCTGCAGCTAAAATAAATATTTCAGCCTGAAAAAAGCTAAAAACGGGAGTTCTAGCTTTTTCGCTTGTGCACTAAATGACAAAAGTGACAATAAAATACAACTTTTTACATAGATATAACTAGTTTTCAGTTTTCAAATACCGTTTATTTGAAGAATAACATCTTCACATTGTATTTTATGTAAATGGGGTTTTTCTTAATGCCTGTCGACCAATCTCGATGATTTGAAATAGATAGCAATATAAATCCTTATAGTAAAATTACTGCTTTTAAGTAAAAAAAGGCAAAAACCTAATGATGAGATCGATTTTTATATGTAACAGTAGAATGAAAATATGTTTTGAGCTGTATTTGAATTTCTAATAGGTGCTAATTGGAACGATAGACTAGATGTAACGTAAATCGAATCTTCTTTCATTATAACACGATGGTAAAAAAAATTGTCAAAGAACAAAGGGTCTAGTGGGCAGGTAACAACAATGGGATAACTGTTAATTTACATTATGATGGGCGTTATAACATCAACTAAATAAACTAGTTCAATCAAGCAACGCAAGTCAAACTCGGAGCGAACCCCTCGCGTCCACCTGATATGTAACTAGAATAACAACCTTCTATTAGCGTACCGTCAGTGTTGATACAGGGTGTTAAATTGATTTCATTAAGGTTTAAATGGTAAGTTTTAAATCTACATGAAAAATTGAAATTTGTTATGCTACATCATCATGGTGACATGGGCCAACCAACGGAATCAAAAAACGGCAACGCTGTCCCAGTCACCCGCCTTGGGCCTTATCAACATACGTCGCATACATTTTACGATGCCTTACTGAGCCTATTGAATTCGACAGGAAACAACACTGAAACGAATTACACCAAACTTAAGTACGACAACAGAAAATATGATTAAAATCTTTTCGACTGATGTTTTGTAAATAAAAAGTGCATTTACTTCATGTTTTTTGGCGTTTTCTTGACAACAATTATACACATGTTCAATGTAGAGACTTGCAATATTATTTTAATAAGTACCATATTCCTTGACGATGAGAAAGTCGCATTGGAAAAGCAATTATGCATTATAAGCAACGACTACTTGAATTCGGCTTGGCTTGAAATGTGGCCACTCCGTGATTAAACTACGTCACAGGTCGCGCACCACGTCATTACTTCAGTAACAACCGCAAAACAAGCCACAATGTAAGTTCTTCTTGAGCAAGTGCGGAAGTTATCAACTGTGTTGAAGATATATTGGGCGGATTGCCAAGTGCTTTTGATGGCAGCATGATTCACGGCTCGGCTGCGTTTATGGTGGAAATTTCAATCAAGCTAATGTTTTCTAGTGACACCTTTCGCATTACAGGCAGCCGGTATCAAGACATAGCGTACGGTTCGTATACCTCTATGTTTGAAGCTTTACGTTCAATATCGCCGTTAAGCATTCCATCAGACGGCTGACTCCCAGCACAAGGCGAAATCTGTGTATGTTCAAGTTCCAACCTAAACCACAACGTGTTTTTAAGATCAGCAGGAAAATACGTGACCCAATACGCTACCATGCAGACATGGGCCGTATACCATGATATTTGGTGAAAATACGATATATATCGAAGAAAGTTTGAGAAAGAAAAATGGTTTGTACCCCTCTAAACTAGCTGGATTACAGCTGGAGCGTTACGATTTATTTTGCTCTGCAACAACAAAGCAGTTAAGCAAACGAATAAATGGTAACTGCCAATGTTACACTTTATATGGCATACTACATGAACGAAGGTATCCGGCATAACGAAAACCATTGGCTAATGAATTAAGGATAGACAGAAAAAGAGACAAAAATCATTGATTTTCGATAATGACGAAGTAATATTCATCGTAGATATATTTTTCATGATACAAACAAAATTAATAATTGTAACTGGTGGTAGGACTGAACCTTCGAGTATATTTCTTATCTGCCAAAGTTGCAGTCGCCTTCATCAACTGCCTTGCGACCACTGAAAAAAGGAGTCGACGTCTGGCATTGCGTTGAGTTTAATTGCAAAATACTATATAAAACAACCAGACACATCTATCTGATCCTTGTAAGTGCCAACACTTATAATACGATACCCCTAGAAATAATCACTTCTCGCTTATTTACTTTTTGATTCCACTTATGTACTTCGTATGTATCTCCAGTTATACGTATGATTTCATTGAATATAATTCAACTATTTCAGCGTGCAAAGGCATCAAAATAAACTAAACAAGCAATAATAGAATAT
This sequence comes from Varroa jacobsoni, assembly GCF_002532875.2. Classification (NCBI taxonomy): domain Eukaryota; kingdom Metazoa; phylum Arthropoda; class Arachnida; order Mesostigmata; family Varroidae; genus Varroa; species Varroa jacobsoni. The sequence continues at coordinate 495,944 of NW_019214165.1, read as the reverse complement.
ATAGTATATAATCTTTTATTCTTCTTTTCGTCGAAATAGAAATACAATGATTGTTTGCAAGGAGTGCCGCCTTTGGGATTAAAAGTGAAAGACAGCTTAGAGTGTCGTTTTTTCCACATAATGAGTGGCCCGTTTTTCCATATAGTGAGTATAGATACGTTTCAATGTATCTATCTGTGAATCTCAATATTTTGCCTTTTTAAACTCAAACTTAGTTCACATCTCGACGGTTTGCGTGTATTAAATGTCAAATCTTTAGCGGGTACCAATTTATCTGTAAGTCGAAAACGATAACGAAAAGGCTTGTAAATAAGAACATAGACATCTAAGGTGTACAGTTTCGGCCATCGCCGTCACTAAACACGAAACAACATAATGCGCGTCAATAGCTGTAGAAGCGCAGATTTATTCCAAAAGTAGTAAGGTATATATAATTTTCTCATTGTATTTAGTTCCATCCGTATAGCTCCGTCCACACAAATTATCTCGTATTTAGGAGCCACTAACTGAAACATCTTGCAGCATTTCTCTCCATCTAAGTAGTTGCTAGCATATCAAAGAAGACATATTTTTGGAGCCGTTCTGATCATGGACTTTGTCATCTTACTTCGCTATCTTTACTACTATGTCATTTATAGTAATGCTCAACTAAAAGAAGCAGCGCAGTACATACTAATATTCAGCTCAATCCTCCTTGCTCTAAAAATGATACTCATCTTTGTCGTGGTAGTGTTTATTATTAATCATACATTTTAAGATTATAACTACTCATATATAGAGTAGTTATAATGTATGAATATAATATATTTTTCAGGCCTATTAGTTGTTAAGGGCCTTTTCTGAAAGTTAAATGTGCTAAATCCATTCAGCCTCTACAGCGCGTTCGCCTGGCTTAGATAGAGAAATTAGTCCCTATAGTAGTTTAATGGGAAAAGTATTTTCCCGCTGGCTGAAGGGACACTTTGTAGTCTAGAAATGCACACATCGGCATTGTGGGTATATATGTAACCTCCACGAACAGCAGAGACACAATGGAATATAATAAAATTTTAGTAGTCGTTTAGGGCGGTCGTTTTCCTGCTTAGCAGTGTTCTTGGCCCTATTCTTGTTATTGTTGGTGCTTCGAAGAAATAATGAGCTTGTGAAAAACTTAAGCGGTCATCAAAAAGTGGGTTGGATCAATCTTGACCGCTTTGGCATGCCCTGGCAATTCATGTCACCGCCGTTAAAACATCGATGTATCATCATAGCTCATACGAGCTTGAATGAAAGCTTTGTTGTTTGGAGTTGGTCTTAACTAAGCGCTGAGCGTTTGTAGATATCTGTAAACGGCAAAATAGAATGCACCGTATAGTGTTTTGTTTCTCGTTGCTTATTCATATCACACTGCGCTGTGGCTAAATTTGCCTTGAACGGACTCCGAGATAACATATAGACACTGTTTCACTGTACCGCACTTAACAATGACTGGCTGGTATATCGCCATTCTGGCAAATACGTCTGTGTTTTACGAAAATATATTCATAAGGACAATAATTTTTTCATGATTGGGTGTCGTTTTCGGACAAAACTTTCCTTCGAAATTATTCTTTGTTCATATGGCGTGCAAAGTATATACTAGTGACAAAAGAATTAAGATTCTGTTTATCATCGTTTACTTAAGACGAAGTCGCAACCTCCGTCGATGCAGAAGGTATAACACGAATTGTACGAGCACAGGCCAAAGTAAAATCGCTGCAAGGGTATGTGGCTGGATTCCGCCTAGAAGCGACCAACGGTTTGCCCGTCGGCGTTCCTGTAGAGTACGTTCGAGGTTATCCAGGCGTCGGACTACCTCATCCATTGTGTACTGAAGACGTACGACTGCGTATGAAAGGTTATCTACTGGTTGTATTCGGCTGAATGCGTCGGCGTTATTAGGTTGTCGACCTCCGCCGCTGGGAGCTCTTTCCGCTGTAAACGAATCTCCAGCAGAAAAGCCTAACGAAGACTCCCCTGCGATCCAGCCACCCCTCGACGACGACACCGGCGGCACTCCGCCCCCTGGAAACGGTTCCCTGTTAGAGCCCATATACGGGGCAATGGGCGGCGGAGGATAACTGTTTGGGTCACCACCGCCAGCCTTGATGTGATTATTATTGTTGTTATTATTTTTCATATTCTGATACTGCACTGAATGGCCGTTGACGATTTCGGCTTGGCCAGGACCGTCCTCCTGGACATGATTGAACGTATCGGAATAGTCTTCGCCGTCCGTATCGTGATCGCCATCGAGCTTCTCTATGTCATCTTCCGAGTGGCGTTCAGCGTCATCAGCGGCATTGCCATCTCCAACTAGCTTGTGAAATTCATTGGGTACGTTGTCAAGACACGTAATGTCGCCGAGAAGCGGTCGAAAAAGGGCGATATGCTTTGGTTCGGAGTACGACAGTGCCTCTTTTACTTCTTCGGGGCTGGCTTTGCACTGAAGTTGCTTGATTGTTGACACGAATTCACTAACGTATTTTTCCATCGCTTCTTCCTTTGTCATCGACCGGAGTCCGTTCCAGGCATCGTATTTGGCCCGACCAACAACATCCCAGAAAGATGGCCGCGAACCTTTGCATGAACCTTCAGTCGCCTGCTTATAGTGTGAATAGAAAGTTAGTTGCATGGCGTATGGCGGCTGGAAGCTGCCATTTTTTGGCAAATTTCGAATGATCTGCACGGCGGCGTTGAATCGGTCTTCGACGGACATCTTGTGCCAATGGTAATCATAAGGTAAAGTCAACAGTGTGTAAAGTTTCGAGATGGTTGTAGGTGCCAGAACAGAACATAAGCGCTAGCGTTGAGCAGTTACGAGCGAAGCTGTGCTAAAAGCGTCCTGTATACAAGATCTCCCATCTGCCAATTGGTTACTGTGCATATAAACACTTCAATAGCATGCAGCGCGTATCTGGAACGCTATATCAATGAGCGCGCAAAATACTTTTTCTCGTATTAAACACATTCTCCCCAATCACATATTTAAATGTCAGATGTTAGCGTCACCGTTTTTAAAGCATGAATTTTTATTGCCAACGGATTCTAGCAGCATTTTTGTCGATATTCTATTTTTTGCCGCCCGAGAGTGGAAGATACCGAGAGTTCGTAATGTAATCACACTCCGATCGCTCTTCACACTAATTCCTGTTGTGTTAGTAATAATGTCTGTAATGTCTGGTCGACGCTCTCGGTTACACTTTCCCACCCGGCTATTGCTCTAGAATAATGTAGCTTCAGTTCATTTGAATCTCTTTTTGGTTGTAGATCCTATTACCACACTGTTGTGGTCAGCGAGACAGGCATCGAAGAAAGTTCACGATCGCACTGAACGTCTACACAAAAGAACTCTGCGACTCTTTGCCCGATCGTTCTGTCATACCACAATAACAGATAACGATACAATCTTTCGACATGAGCTACTCGGTTGTTTACAATGAGTGGCCAGCCAATCGCACAATCACGGGCTGTCGACAAAACCAAACACGAACCTACCTAAACACATTTTTCCTGAATATGGAGTCTATTACTTGAAGGAGAAGCTGATGGTGGGCTAGCGATCACCATGCCACCTGTATCGCAAGCTGCCGAGGGGTTAACCGCTCGTCGATATTTTCGTACGTGTTATCTATCGCAACGCATGGGGCGCCATCTTGGCGACGTCGACGTCGCGGTCAGAACTGCCCCGCCATTACTACAGCAACAACTATCGCGGCGCAGCTCCTGACGGTATTCGGGCGTCGATGAACAAACACTATACTGTCGAATACTGCACTGTTGACCTTAGCATGTACAATTATTTTCCAAAAAAACTGTCCTTGCTATCTGACGTGCCGTCGGTCTGTGAGAACGCTACGGTTGGTTACTGGAGCACGAAAACCCTTTACAGCTTTTTTTGCCTCTAGACCGATACCTTGAAATGTCATACAAATAAGTGGCGACACCTGCACTGACTGGATCACATACGCGCTCGCAGGCGACAAGTGGGGAGGGTCGATTCAGCGAGAAGGCCAAACAAATAGCAACTGAGTAAAGCAAGACGGCGGAGCACCACAGTCGACCAAGTGGTAGCTGAGCGGGAACCGTTCTCTGACAGAATGATTGTTTTGAAATGATGATGCGGCTTGCGAGAGATGGAGGGAAAGAACTAACGGTAACGAGTAACAGCGTTGGATGAAGAATGGTCACCCAGCTTAGTTTGCGCCACCATTTCGCACAACAGGCTGCTTTTTTTTACTGCGACCACTTCTGACCGAAGTAAAAGTATTGTATATCCATATATACGTATACACGTATATATATGCTGCCTAGGAGGTACATGGTAGAGGTGATAAAACAAACGTGAAACTCGTTATTTTTTCGCCGAACGATTACAGCAGCAGATTATTAAAGTGTGAGTACTTACCCCGATACTACCTGAAGCGGTAGCTAGCAAGGCTAGTATTATACGGCTTTGTGTTTTGAGGTTGTCGTCCGGTGTCGCCGCTAGACATTTCACCAGATGGCTGGCTCCCAGCACGCAACGAAGTGTATCCATGCCTAGGTTCAAACTTAGGCCGCAACGTCGCTGAGTGCAGCAGGCAAATATATTACCCACTAAGGTATTACCGGAGACTGGTCTCATGCCAGTTTGGCATAAGTCGCATATATGAATCTAGACATTAATGCAAAAGGTTTCCCAGAAATCCCCTTACAGGAAAGTATCAATCTACACAAGATAAAGATGGCAAACATAACTCGAGCTGTTCGATGGTTTACGGTCTAACTTGGAAGAAAGAGATGTCGCCTACGAGAGAAAAACTGTTTTCACATCCCAACAATGCCAAAAAGCCAGCGCGCTCACCTTATTGTACTTACCTTTAAAACCGGAAGCTATGCGTCACTCCAGGCCGAGAATCAGTCAAGGACCGATGTTGATAATAATCTTATCGAAGATATTTAAAGATTACTTCAAAAGTGTGATGAAGCAACCCTATAAATGCTGATTTTATTCAGTGATGAATATATTTCGCAGTCTTTGAATTGCTAGATCGTCTTGTGAAAAAACTATCTCATATACAGTCACATTTTTTTTGGACAAATTAAATTCTGTGTTGGAAAAACATTTAAGAAATATGTTACAAATTCCTTAATTAAAGTAAATCGACTTTTACTGTTCATTTTTTTTTTGTTTGTTGTCGATTGAATGGAGGTGACTTCACTGGCATAGGCTTTTTTAAAATGTATATTCTTTAATCTCAATTCGGTTCTTTCGATTCGCTCAGAAGTTATTCGTAGGCCAAGCTTTTTTTCACGATTATATTCTGTTTTAGGCAACATAACTGACTAAAGTTTTTGTTCCACTAAAGCGTAGCGGGTACTGAAATAGTAATCGACTCATTGGTGAGCCTACAGGCACGACTCATACGTGTCCTAAAAGCAAAAGATTATATTCTTCATGTAAAAACGTAATTTATCGACTGTCATTTTGGTTGCAGTAATGCCATTTATCAAGCTTTTCCCCCACTTATGTCTATGGCTTTGCAGAGGGAGAGCTGAAGGTTTTAGTCGCCATCTCGAGGAAACAGCGACTAGGTTTAATGTATGATCACAAATGTCTGCGACTAAGTGTAAACAGAAGGCCTGCTACTATTAAATTTCGAATCGGAATAGTATATCAGGTACGCTACGAAGAATAGATAACGACAACATCTTTGCCTATGTGTGAAGGTTTGATGTGACCAGTGTGTTGAGGTACGTCTGAAAATTTCATGGCCGACGAATTTTAGCTCAGGCCACCTTCAGCATATTTTGACCGCAGCACGGCAGTAGAAGTCATGAAATGACTGTTCAGGAAAAGTTTCGAATGAATGTAATAAATTACCTCTGAAAACAGCAGACCCAGTATAAACGCTGTTATTAGGTCCGCTCGTCTTTCCTTAGGCCGGAACGTCAGTTGCACGGTGCCATTTAATTCATGCCGAAAAATCATAGCCACTGGAGTACGTAAATGGCCAGCATCTTGCGCCAACGGCCACACAGTGCAGTCTATGAATCAAAATGCCACAGAAGAGAGGCTGAAGTTCTTACATGAAATAATTAAAAAGAGCACGGATAATGCACTTACCGCATTAAAACCCACTCTTACATATAATTTTTTTATAACACACAAAATGAGTTTGTCTAACAACAATACCTAAGTCTATGATAGTGGTTACAAATGTTAATTATAGATAATGTCCATTTAGCTATAATGCTACTCAAATGTAATACGACACAATAGAAAAAAACTCGCCTAGGTGCGCGGACCTTATATTTGATTTACTTCCAAGGGATATGTCGATCCACGCCTTATCTCGGTCTTCAAGTTAAGTACATATCGTGCTGTCATTAAGGTAGTTAATAGGGTACTGCATACGACTTGAACTACGTTTACAATTAATATTGTAGCGTAATATATCCGTATGCATCTTTTGTAAGTGTAGATATAAGCGGTATTGTGTTTAACGCACCTCTCTACTTTTAACGAGCGTCCCGGCGTGTCACGTCACCCCTTATTTCACCCGCGGCAATAACAATACGCATTCGAAATAGACAATTTAAGCAAGTCGTTTGTTTGTCGGCTGTGTTATAGAGCCTAACAAACCGCACATCTCCTTTTTATTTAATCCATCTTTTTAATTATTTAGTCTTTATCTGCATACGGTCGAAGTATTTCGGTTATCAAGCCAAAGTCGCAGGTTCTCCCTTCTTTGTTGCTATGAACCTGAACGAGTGCCCCATATATAGCTTAAGCCATTCCTGAACAAATAGATGCTACGTTCTTTTCTGTCTTGTGTCATTCTCTCAAAACCGAGAATGTTGAAGACAAGTATTTTGAGATTAGTTAGGCCTTAGGTCTCTTCCTCGAAATCCTTTGGTTTTGTCCAGTGCGTCCTAGCCAGGGATTCGCTTGTTTTACCGAGCTGCGGAATAGATATATTGCGACATGGTAAAGTCACAGAATAAGCGTTAAGTCGTAGTTTCCGTAGTTCTCCTCTTGCGGGGAGAAATATCTAATAATAATAATACATCTGTTATCGTAAAATACGAACGCCTTGATGATCCTTCACAGGTCCTGAACTTGTTAAAAGGCCTTTGGTTCCACCATTTGAAGATTAAAGTCTTAGATAAAATAATTTATTTTTAATATAATTGGGAAAGGCTGCTAAAACGTTGTCCTAAGGCATATGATACCTCTGCCTTTAGAATCCGTGTTATCTGGATCTATTTTTTTTTTATTTCTGGGCCTTAAAGTAAAACAAAGATAAACAAAAGTGTTGTGCGCGTTTCAACCCTGTCCGAAACTATTACTAACCTAGCAAGGCTCATGAATCCTTCAAAAAATTTTAAAATGAAAATTAGCCCGGCGGTACTAACCTTACTTGTATAGAGCTGATTGGTTTTGCTAGCTCAAGCTGTTCCGTGGAAACGCGTACGTTCTTATTTAGTTAACGGTTGCAATACAAATGTATAATTATAAAGATATTTAATGTCAGCCATCGTCAACTAATAGAAGTATTATAGTTTCCGTTGTTTGGCTCGTATTGGGAGAAATTGTCAAAGTTAATTTCGTAGGAATATCGAGAACATCAGGCAACGTAACAGGGCACTCTCCGGATGAGAAGCATCTATTAGACTCTGTCCGTGATCTGGGGTTTTTCGATGTGTCCATATCCATCCCTTTACATACAGTTTAGAAAGTTTCCTTTTGCTTTACAAATCGTTATGGCTAACGATTTGACTGGACCATGTTATTTTATGTCGAGTTCGATTTGGTGTAATAAAATCATATTGCTATTAATTAAAAAAATAAACATTTCGAAGTAAAAATCTCTACAAATATAAGACAGAAGATAAAACGATTCCAAATTAAAGTAAAATGTTGGGCAAAAAATTATTTTGAAAAGGACTGTGAATACAGATTATTTGCTCTGCGGTTTTACTACTTGTGGTTGGATATTGACTTGAATTACGGAATATAGTAAATTTACCAAAAGATTACGTGGTAACGTGAATCTAATTTACCAACAACAAATAAAGGAGGCTATCAGAAACTATTTAACCGTTGTACCTATGGCCGAATAGGCACGTACAGTGACCTACGACAGCATACAAAATGATGCCCCTACAGAACATTCGAGCCTTTGGAAACAGGTAGCCTATACCGCTATAGGACAGATCCGTCTGACCCTACCGTACAAATGACTATATATGGGCAGTGTTGAAGTGGAATACACAATTAGACCATAGTACTAGTGCTCTCTATAACGAAATACACCAGAAAAACGGCTATATCCTTTTCATTTCCGGTGACTTTATATCTCCGAGCATTCTCCTGTATGTAAACAGAAGCCACACGAACTCTATGGATGAAAGTGCAAAGGAACATAGTGATTCACCTACGATAGAGCTCATATATGTCCATCAATCAGAACAGGCAAATTTAAATATGCCGTCGTTTAATTATAACCTCTACATTACTCCAGTGATCGACCAGCCGTAATTTTTTCGCAGATCGACATATTATTACTTTCTTTTCTAAGCAAAGAGCTTAAAGAAGATTTACACATGTACGTTAGATTACGGTCATCCAAATTTGCGTTAAAGCCGAATGAAATGTGAACTAAAACGGATTATGTTTACGAAATTGCCGACCTTTTAATACCTAGATAGTTGGCAATGGAGACAATAAGGTCGCTATAAATATATTAACGCATATAAAGTTTTTGACTACCTTTGATTCTAAGCCGCGTACAGATATTTTCTAAACTTGTATCTACTCTATAAACCTAAACAGTGCTAAGTTGAAACAACTATTAGAAATATTCCAGCGAAGACTGCAATCAAATTGTTGTACGGGCACACTCTAGCTAATAATATTGCATCTCCGCTGGCGTCCTGTTCGGTTCACGATACACACTTCACATGGGGCTTATTATTTGTATTTTAATGTAAATACATACGGAACAAATCAATATTACACATGGCGTCTGTTGTACAACGAAACCAGTAGAAAGCAATGAAACTATACTGCACGCGTAAGGTCAGCCATCAAACGACGGTTAATTAGGTAGGTATTCTGATCTTTAGCTAATTTTCCCGACGGCCTGTACCGCATTTTCGCACACATAAATCTGAGAGCCAAATTTGCTACTCAAGAACAGACTTTGTCCTTGTCCCAGCAGGTTTAGCAGGCCGAGACAGCGGGCAAACAACCCGCTTTGCTTTTTCCCGTTGAAACTGACAGGACAGTGTGAAGAGAGCGAGAAGGCGTAGCCGTGAAGCGTTTGTTATCTTCGCTTCGTTCGTAAATTTGGAGATGAATTCACGGAAGCTTTGTCCGTTTTTTTCAGGCCCGACTTACTTATGCAATTTATCCCTTTTCAAATGCTCTGGGTTTGCCAAACTCTGTGGCGAATGCGTCGACGGAAATCGATTCGTTCAAAAAACCGCGCGGTGATCGAAGCGACGAACTTTGGAAACGGGTTAACGAAATGAAGTGCTAGCTTGATTATGCCTAGTTCACTGAAAATTCATGTGTTGATGAATGATGTAAAAGACAGTAGAGTGGCGTTTCTTTTATTGCTTCAAATAACAAATCACGAATGCCATTCGTATGCGTTCGGTGGCTCTATCTAACCCGTGCCACCTGTACTTATAACGATCATACAAGCCTTTAATTAAGTATACAGCTAAATGGAATATAACATATATAGTATAGTATAGCATAGCAACAGATGATTTCGTTAACTCGAGGTACAAGAAGCCAGGTCCAATGCCGGCCTTGTTTTGCCAGAGGTCCACAGAGATATTCCAAAGTCATTGCTACCGATTGCATGCTGCGGTTATAATAATTAGTTGTATCTAATATTTCTATTGCACATGAATACTGTGAAATTTTAAATATGCATCATATGAGTATAATATAAACATTGAAACTAGGAGTTTGGTGGGCTTGAACAAAGGGCCGCTAGTTCAAGACCCCGCTATGATATACACTACAGGACAGATATAATAAACTAGAAACATATATATACAGAGTAGGGTGAAAGTAGGCCTACTGAAAGGTATAACATCAGTCAGCGCTTGAAGGAAGTACATGCTTTCAGTTAGGGAATGAAATTACTTTCCAGTCTAATCAGATGCTGTATGAACTGTAAACTTAGTTCTTCTCAGGTACAGGCCCATTGTTTTTTAACTTATTTTAGACTTCTACCTGCAAAACTATTTTTGTCGCACTTTGTACATGCGAGCATTGTTATATAGAAATGTGTCTAGTTATATAATATTCGTCAGATGAAAAGAATACACGATCCATCCATTATTCTTTAACCATTTTCCACACAAACATATAGTTGGTCCAATTACTTATTTAGGTCTTGATTGAACTAATTGCACATTTACTATTTTCCACAAGTTACCCTCACGTACACTTTCTTTTTTTGCCTATTTCGTTGTTTGTCCATTCTAAAATCTGCCTGCCCTCTTAACTGCGAACTCGCTGCCAAGCAAGGTATTATGTGTTATAACAGTGCAGGCCCAATCTTTTCTCTGTGCCTTGAATTTTTCCCGTAATGGCAATATCTTTTTTGATACAGCCACAAAACTTCTCAACAAGAGGGCATAGTTGGGTCAAAATACACGTTTCTAGGGACAGAAAGATTAGAATCCGGACCTTCAACTATGAAATAGCATAGCAAAGTATTGGGCCAAATTCATTAAATACCTAGGTAATGAATTGGGTTACGACTTTTATTACCACTGTCTTCAACAACAGGCACCTATATAAGGTTTTTATGTAGTTCAGTTTCGAAACTGAAGAATTAAGGGTGATTATTTTAGGAATTATCTAATCTGAGTTCTTGCTAAGTTTAACCCACTCAGCTGAAACGAATACTATAGAACATAGTGAAGTTTGTATTTTCGATAACCACGCATTTCAGCCGGACCAACGATCTAACCATTTGGTCAAGGTAAGTTACTTTTACATTAGTCTCGGCACTTAGCGGTAAAGAAGTTTATCGACGTCCGAGAAAACCATTATTGTTTGTTCTATTACCACCTTGAAAAATATATTGGCTCTAATCAAAGGGTGACTGTTAATTACGGGCTCGTGTTCGTGAATAGTAACTGTAAACGTCGCTGCTCAACGAAGTGTGGCATTCCGACTTACGTCGTTGAGTGACGTAAATAGCCGTCTTCCATACTTTTGCTTTGACTGTACGTATTAATATGCGTTACGGATATTAACGGATCAGCGAGTTCGTTGCTTTTATTGGGGATAAACTGGTCAGTTTTCTAGCGAAACATCTATTTAAAAAGCCCCCGCCTACCCTGTGTGTATTTCAGTCCGTTATATTCGAGACTTGATAGAATTTATGAGAGTATTTAAAAAGGAAGGTGAGCTCTTCTGGCACGGGGCACACATTATTCTCATTAGCCAACTTAAGTTCTTAACTGTATCATGCACTCACTCATTAGTGGGTTTGCACTGAATCGACCAAACGGACGTTGCGTTAAAAAAAAACAACTGTGCTCAAAATACGTATGGTTATCGTCGACCCATCTGTCGGCGTCGTTTGGTGCTGTTCCTTTGCTAACGTTTCCCCATATAGAGACGCCACACTCTGACTGACACGCTGATGAAACGCATTGCTTTTATGGATTTGTAAATGTTCCGAAGTCGACCTAGCTAACTTGAGGGTTCCCGTCAGCGTCGTGAAGCCTCGTCCCCATGTAGGCACTATTTCGAATTTAATTAGATGACCTGATTGAATTCGTGTTAAAGGTTAGCGTTACGTTTTTCTGATTGTCGTTGTTGAATGGTCGGTGGCAGTGAATCGCTGTTACCGGAATAGCCGTGCTTGTTGTTGATGGTACATCATCATACTGTCATACTGCCCACAAGGTAACGTTTCGAAATATCAAAAACTAGACTCGTATCATTTGGCGGGATAGTTCGGAAGTCACTGACTGACAATAGTTCATAGTTTACTACTGTGTATCTATCTACAATGATTGTCTTTTCATGGCGCGGCTAACTGTTTCTATTTATTATGACTCAATTATGGCAGCGAAAGATTGATTATTTATTTGTTTAACAGGGAAACGTTACCACTCGGCACAGTTGAAGTTAGCTAGGTACGTTTGAGAGTGTAACTTGACAATTATATATGTTAGTATATAGAACCTGTGCGCCCCGGTCATTGTACTGTTAAAACAATGACCACTCACTTGAATAATCTCCAGAATGATTGCGTTATTTTAACTATAATTAAATGGTAATCCAATTTATTTCTAATGACCCCCGGCGCCTTTAAACCGCATCACGTTCTCGACAGCCCTTTGTTTTTTCGTAATCTCCTTTATTAGAACCTCACTATATATCCGTTTATTATTGGGACACTCGCCTCATCTCTGTAACCCTATTAGACCTTATAAACTATGTTGTCCAATTCGATTGTATATATATATATATATATAAACATGTTTAATTATCTAGAATTTGCAAATGGGTTAATTCATCTAATTAGGCTACACTGGCTGGGATGATACAGTGGGCCCATGGCTCCGTCACTTCGTTTATGCTTTGCAGATATTGTGATGGAGACCATACACTGCGAATCGTGTCGTGATTCTAACGATTACGTTCAGTTGCTTGTTTCCCTCTCTGGGATTGAAATAGAGTGAAACATATTATCTTTCCATTTTTCACTTTTGTGCCTGTTTTCTATGCTTTGGTCTTGGAAACGCTGAACGCCTTACTGTACCTGCTTCTCGAGGTCCCGTGAGTGCAGGATTATCTCTATCACGGCCTGTCATTATTTAGCGCATTAGACATCATTAACAATACCAAATCGACCACAAGCAGTCAATTTTACTGCTTTACAAATCTATGCCTTATCGCATCATCGTCAAATTGTACATTGTCAAAAACCTACGCAAAGGCAAGAGGGATGCTATATAGTACAATCAACAACAATTTGTTGAGATCGGTTACTGATGCACGAAAACTTCTTCAGATTTCACATTAAGGCATGTGAAGTAGCCAGTTAAAATTGGCGCTTCGTGCTAATTCCGTTCGGTGTTTGTTTGTTTGTTTGTTTAACGTTCCTCCTTTTCGTGATGCCATCGTCAAGAAAAATAATCTTACTTTAAAAAATGCCCTGCAGCCAGCCTAACATTTTCGAAAGCACCTCGAGGCTAGCTCTGCCAATATGATTGCACTATATAATGGCAGCTTAACGTACCAGGCCAGACTGACTGAGATTGATCACTTGCTTCGCCTGTTCTCATTTAACTTGGCTTCTGATATCAAAACAGCAGTGCTATATCCACGGGTTTCGGGGATACCTGATAGTTCAAAGCATCTCTGGGTCGTTTTTGAGTAGCTGCTCGTCCATCTAGCTGTGGGGGAGGGACCACATTATGATCTCGGAAAAGGAGAGACAAAGAATAATGACTTTTCGATTTTTAAGCGGGCGCGCTCGAAAGACTTCTTCATTTTGAAGTAATTATCGATCCCGTGTGAGCGAATGCACAGTTAGAGATACTAACTTTGGTTGTGTTTTCACAGAGCGACTCTTCGAAGGTAAATGTAGGATACTGCAATTGGTCCATATTTCATACATTATAAGTGGATCACTCATCCTGGTTAGGGAAAGATCCGAACCAGGAAAACGTAAACTAAGGGTCGAGAACACGTTCAGATACTTAATTAACATAGATCTGATTAATATGTAGATCATTTTATCCAGCTCAAGTGTCGCAGCTATTGCTGTTGCTCGGTTTGTCCGTTTCATTATTATGCATGATGCTGATATTTTACACATTAGACAGTTACATGTGTTGTTTTACATTTGCTTGCCCACTGTATTTTATACAAGTGATCGCCTTAAAGCACTCTCGTTTAAAGTTATTGTATCGATATCAATTTTTCTCCTGAGTTACAGGAATGGAGAAAATACGAATATGTGTTAAAGTTGCGCTGGAAACGCCGAACCGCTTGCTTTGAAAGCCTTCAAAATTATCAAATAACGTTTGCTTTGGCCCCATGTCAAGTCATACTTCATTGTGTCGAAGCGTCTGTTCTCCATTCTGTTCCCACTGCTGTCTGCACTTATCGACGTTGCCGCTCAGCTTGTGACACAGCTAAAATTTGATTACTCATGACGAATTGCTATATGTTTATATAGCGTACATATCGCCCGTCCCGCTCGTTACACTAGGCATAGATGCCGCTGATTCAAACCCTTGGACGCTGCCCATTTAAATCAGAAGTTCAGATGTCGTCAGACTAACATTGTCCTTCTTTGCGTACACCTTCTGGCTCTTTTCAGTAGTCAGAAGGCGTGCGATAAATCACGATTCGTTCCTGCCACATTATCAGACCAGACACTATTTCGTGTGCCGTTCCATATCAACAACAATCAGAAGAGAAAATGACGGCAAAGCTGTCGTGGTGAAACACTTACAATCATGGGATCCACTGTTCCAGGCACATGCGGTCTTACACTTCCATAATTATTTGCACAATTAATTGCAATTCTATTGTTATCGGCCTGCAAGGAGGTAGTAATGCAGCAGCGGCAATAGCGCTAATTGCTCACCTGGCACGGGGCGAACATTTACCAGGCCGTCGCACGAGACGACAAATATAATCGCGTATGGATCAGATTAGCTTGTCTTTTCCCGGTGGCGTGAGGCGAGCGATGTGAACGTACCTCTTTTTTCGCTTCCCTTTCCAGCAGACAGGCATGGAGAAGTTGCGTACCGTATGTACGTTTTGCGGTTCATCCTATAGCAGCTTGGCGATTCCTACATATCAACAGCCAGCTACCGCGTGCATACTGCACATATTCAGACAAAAACATTAAACGAAAGAAACAGCGTAAAAAAATTTCATCAATCTTCGTGTCGATAAGGTATTTGTAAGGTTGTCTGTCTAGTTAACAGTAGCATGTTCGGTAGGTGAAGCGCGCAGGATCGATTAAGGACAACAAAAGCATCTCGTTAAAATTCCGCCTCATAAATGCGGTAAAGAGTTTTGACGTTCGAAGGAAACTGCCTTATAGTATATCCTTGCGGTTGCGACGTCCACGAGCAACGCTGTATCTTAACTAACAAATTCTTGTCCAGCAAAAGATATTGTGTTAGGGTTACATTGCTGATAGTGCCTTACGAGCCTAGCTACGGCTATACATTGTTTCAACAAAAAAAAGTACTAAGGGATCGCCGTCATTTATAGATCAATTATTTTCTAACTATGGGGTATACACGTATAAATCATACATAAGTATTTACCTGCTTCTAGTGCCTATAGAAGCTTATATCTGTTACTTCTTTACAGTTACGTGAAGCTTAGTTCCTATAGAACAATAAGGGCCATCCGTCACACACGAACTCAGAAGAACTGAAGACCACAGAATACGATTCGAAAGAGCGTTTCACCTTAGAGCAAAACGCACGCTTTTGAAAAATACGAGACTATGTGTAGAGAAATACCGAATAGTAATAGACTAGTATGCTATGGTACTCCGTAGGAAAAGCGACACTAAAAAAAATAAAAGTATGCGAAAAGGGTAAGAGGCAGATATACATTGTCGAGTAAGCAAATAATCTCGATTAAATGCCAAACAAAACAGCAGATCAGGC
Source organism: Varroa jacobsoni (assembly GCF_002532875.2). Taxonomy (NCBI): domain Eukaryota; kingdom Metazoa; phylum Arthropoda; class Arachnida; order Mesostigmata; family Varroidae; genus Varroa; species Varroa jacobsoni. Next base: position 480,248 of record NW_019214165.1, on the reverse strand, counting down.
AGAGTAAGAGATAATTTCTAGAATATATTTTGCATGGACTTAACAAATCAATTTATATCGCTAATGTACCCATATAGGTCGTCGCAATTTAACATAAAAGATCGTCCCGTTAACGTTGAATCTGCCAGTAACGCGGCCTCACCTAGTACATAGGCACTAAACAGCCAGGAGTTGCGCGAAGAAGAAACTGGCCTGGAAATTAGCGACGGCTGGATAATATTTTGAGAACGTAAATTGGTAGTTCAAAAAGTTCAATTTTCATTGAAGGCCATCCAGTAAAGCTTAACTATGGAACCGTAAACGACAAGAAACACACTATGCGACACATAGCGCCTTTCTTCTACAACGCTCCTAGCAGAATGTCTTCATTAACATATTAACGTTGACCTATCAATACTATCGTCTTTGCATCACACTACGTAACTATATCAAAAAGATTATACCAATACTAACTGAACCGTATGGTCACTGCCCCGACGGGTTCGAAGGCCTACTAAGCCCTGACCGCTGCTGTGCCAAGAACGACATAGAAGTACGTCTTTCTATTGTGATAATGGCTTTCGGGGAACATCTGTGTTTTTCGTGCGCTCATTGTACGGCGATGAGCAACTTGGTTTTAAAATAAGTTTATTTGTTGTATTTATAAGTTTTTTCCAAAAATAGTAGTTTTTTATAAGTTCTTTTGATCATCTGTTATTACAGTTACATGATACTATCTGTAATGAGAAGATATATTCACATTCATTATGTCAGTAGTAGATGATTTTTTTGAAACGGTTAATTTTATAATTGTAGAAAATACTCTTAGAATTAATTATGTTAATTTTACCTTTTTCTACTATATTAATTTTCGTTTGATAGTTGTCTGAATCGGCCGCCTACCCGGCTACTTCACAGAGACAATACGTAAAGGAGCAGTCAACGACCGTGTGGTCTTTAACGACCCTTTTTGTGCTGACTCATTATTATCAGCAGAATTACGGTTCTGTTTCTGTTGAAGGTCGCATCATACTTTCCAACGGGCAACTGATGTGAAAGGCCAAATAACTCCGCGAACAACGAAGATAATGCGCACGTACATCCACTGGTAGGAGCGCTAAATCCAGGTTCTCTTCTTGTTCAAAATAGGACAGGTAGAAATATATGAAGCGGCTGTCTTCTGGTCAACAAAGATCCGTTTTCTTGAGAAACGGAACGAATGTTTGAACACTAAGGGTATTTTGAGTGGCTATTGTAACATTTTTAGAATAGAACACAGAAGTATCTGGTCATCAATTATAATTTCTCTCAGTTAGAGACAGCTGGATTTGAATAATGTAAGCTCAAGAATGATGCCGAAGTAGAGAAAGGACATAATAGTCTAGGCCATCCTGGGTTGTCAAGTGTGGATACTTAACCATACCGTTAAGCGCTTTAGCAGCTGCCAACTATATTAGAAATCATTATGTTTAGCCTAGACAACACTATTATAATGTTCGTACAAAAGTTAAAAATAAGATTGATTGTTAAGGTTTCCAGCATACCTGACTAGCGCCTCAGCTCCTTACTCTAGGCCTACTCTATTCTGTCAATTCAGTGATTTCGCCGTAAGGTAAAAGTATTATAATAATGTAACGTTTAGATACTGCGGAATGACTAATAGTAGTCGTGTGAGTATGAGCGGAAAGTTGCGGTTCACCCGTCATGGCTTAGTCTTAGTCAAAAATAGTACATCAGAAATCTATTCATGAATAAGTAGACAGAAGGTTTTAGTACAATGACCTCTTCGTTTCACCATTCCATCACACGACCAACTGGCTCCTAGTCATCACGAAACAAACGGTGTATTTATGCCCAGATTTAAACCCAGACCACAATGTGTCCCTAAGATTAGCAGACAAGTACGTTACCCACTAAGCTATCACGGGGACTAGTAGAGCTACCTAGGATCAACGTCTCAATCCAGGTGTTTAGTCGTTAAAGGCATAGCAGATAGGTAATATGAACCTTTCTATGACTTATAGGCATAATATGTTTGCAGGCTGCATGGCTACAAAGCGAAGCGCGTGGCCTTGAGTTCAAAATCTGAATGAATCTTACTTATTAAATATGAGCAGTTAATGAGATATGCTCCATTACATGACAACCTGCCCTGCACGATCATCCCATTTTACTGCGGCCCAAATTTCATAACTGTTAAACTAAAAATATCGACAGTTTCAGCAAATGCCAAATAATTTATTCGGACATAACAGCCATGCAAGTCTCGATTTTGCCACCAATGCCTGCTGTATATATCTAAGGGAGAATAGGATTATATAGGCTAGTAATGTATGTAACTTTAATCTCGTCGAAAAACACTATACCTTGCTTATCGTTTTAGGCCGCGAGACAAAGGACCCAATGGCTGGTACACTGCAGAAGAGTATTTTGTTCCTCCGGAATCGGTTGGCTCAGCTGTAACGTTTGGTAGGTTTTGCTACATATAGCCATTGCGTACCGTCCTTGACGTCGGCACTTGTCCTGCCGGACATAGGCTCTTAGTCATGACGATAACTAAAATAATGCCAATTATAGTATATACCAGCACATAAGCGTCTAAAAGCATAACCGTGCCCACGGTTACTGCAACGGTCTGCGTATGGTATGATGCGGTTATTTTCGCCGTGACAATTACCGATGCGCAAGTTCGTAATGTAAAATGAGATGGATCTAAAACGAAAATGTGCTATGTACTTTGTGTTTTAATCTAAGCTTTTACTGCTTGAATTGCATTTTAAATATAATTTGTGACTTAATCCAGTTATTAACGAAGGACAACCGTTGTCGTGGCCCTAACATTGGTGGCAAGGTACAATGAATATGCCATAACGCCTAGCGCAAGCAGACAATCAGTATTTCCTTAGGGTAGTGCTTTACATACGTAACCAATAGCTTGGACAGAAGCCTGAATCAAGGAAGAGATCAATTAATAAACAATAGTCGCTATCGCTACTAACAAGCTAAGTCTCCAAGAAGCAGCATATTCGTTACGAAAAGCCTGACCTATATTTGCTCTTTGTGGAAGGTGGAATCACCTTTTAGGTTGGCCGTTTTTAACCAAATCAGTTATGATGTCCAATTTTTCAGTTCTTGGCAATGCTTCTAAAATGTTCTCCACACAGTGGCTTACAGCCATTCCTTCTACTATCAACCCGGTATCGCTGTTGAAACGGGGTAGAGAAATTGGTCAATACGACATGTTTGAACGGATTGAATGTTTGTGTTTTACATAAAAGTCCTCATTTGAGTAATCCAGATCTCTCCGTTTATCAAGTAAATACATCATCATGCTGCGGTACTGTAGCCATGAATCGATGCGTCTAAAATGCAGTCAACAATTCAAATGCTAAACACGCCTTCTGAAACAAGATTTGAGCCTTACGACTAAATAATCTGGGGATGAACGATATGCCACAGGGAATTTATTCATGCAACATTTATGGGAAAGTAGAAAACAAGGTGGTGTTGCACATGAACTATTTTGTGTCCACTAAAGTCCAACATGTGATTACTCCCTCCTCTCTGCTATGTCATAATCTACTCTAGAGCTTGGCACAGCGTAATGTCAACCTTGTTGTGACGTCCTGGCTCAGCAAAGGTATCTTACATCTAAATGTAAAGTATTATGGGACACTCTATGATAAAAAGCTGAAAAAGGGGATGACCAAAGGCAGATCTTTTCTTGGAACGAAAACACAAGAAGAAAATTGCCTACTCAGTCCAAACGTTCCCGACATGAACAGCAACGATGAGAGATGAGAGTTGCAGGTTAGGTCTGTGGTATTGCCTCGACCGGTCCGATCCAACATTTTCCCCTCTGCCTTGTCGTGTTCCGTTGATTTGAGTCCTTCTTTAAAACGTATTGCGCCATCTTTCTTGCTTAAAAGGCCCATAAAGCGGCAAAGCCACCACCTACGGACCGCGATCAAGAAAGACGCCGATCAACGAGATCTGCATTGTCGAGCAATTTGGTCATTGGGAGCTCGGAGAGACTGCGCTTCATAGTAGGCAATGCGCGGGGCGACTACACATTTTACCACCTTAGGTTTTATCATTGGCTAGCAGGGACAAACACTTCATGGCCACTCGCTTCGCGCTTATATAAACCGTACACGTATATTTATTCATCTATTAATATTATGACATGTAGATATATAGATGAACGGCAGACTATGTGGGCTGGAAATATTCTCTTTCGTTTTTATACACCTGTCTTAAACAGCCACACACCTTCAACTCGTGTTTCTATCTGCAGTTGGATCGACATGAGCGTTAGACATACGTTTGGCCAATCGAGAAAATAACTGAGGCATAACTATAAGATCTCGCGTTGTCGTCAAGTGACCAGACTGCCAGATGTGTAGCTGCGATCGCCGTAACAACGGTCGAGGAACTCATTGACTGTTTCGCTTTTCCGCAAGTACCTCATAATCGCCAGTACTGCATCATTTCACGTCCAAATATAATGTGGTTGCAAACTTGCGAATTAACAGTTATTAACTTACCACTGAAGTCAATTTCTTTTTAAAGCAACGTCATTCTCTCACCGATTCTCCGCCTCTTGTGACGTAGATGGCTCATTTATAATGGACGTATGCTTCAGGCGGACTTTTTTATTGTTTAAAATTTCGCAAGAAAGCACTGCGCTCCTAACTGTTCCCAAGTTTATTTATGGAGAACTTATTTTTACTCAGTCTCCACACTTTTAGTGTTCAATTTATAATTCTATAATAACATCATATTGTATATGAAATGCCAGGTTCGGTTGACAGATCTTATATATATATAATGTGATGCGAACTGTCGCTGATATGTCCAGAGGTTTTTTAAGAGGATAAGTTCGATAGTGCACAGCTTATCGAGCCATTGCAATATATGCTCTTCACAGTACCGTACCAAAGTTAATGAAGTGGATTGCCCGATTCCTATCATTTGAAGCCGCCAAATCCAGTTTACTAAAGTATCGGCTCCACCATCCGACTGGTTGACTGAATGTAGCCTCACACTATGGCCCTGTATAGTATGAAATCCCCGTAAGAACTGTGGCCACGTTTCAAAGGCCTTCACTTGGAAAGAGGAAATAGCGAAGGGATTCATAGTGGACGCGTTATCTCATAAGCAGACGCTGATTTTTGCCATCTACTTGTCTGCTTTGGACTGCCCGTAAAAAGCCTTAGAAAATTCACTATAACTAAGACCTCTGTCGCTATATATCAGTTATATTTCAAGCGGATGTTCTAAAGCGAAGTTCTGTCCGCCCGAGTATCTAGCTCTACTTTCCATGAATAAATAATAACGGTGAATTAGATCAATTAACCGCTGCGCACTTGTTGTAGAGTTTAAGCATTTTGTGAACTTTGAAACTAATCAATAAAACATATCGTTACCGTAACCATGAGTATCATTATAAATGAGAAAACGGTGACCCTAATGAACTCTATATTTTTATAATAAACAGTATTAGATCACTCTAAATGCTTTGACGTGACTATTCGGGGGCACTCAGCTTAAAAACCTTAAAATATTTAAGATTTTTTTAATCTTAAATATTTTAAGGTTTTTAAAGTCGAATATCGAATACCTGCAACTAAAAAAATCTATCATTACACACTTTTGTGAGATATCTGTGTCTGTCTCACTGTTGTGTTACGTTCAGAGGTCCTGAAAGAGCGTTCTCATCGTCCTATTAAGGGCAGTCGAGCGTACCTTGACACAAATGTAAACTGCTCTCGCCTCTAAACAGTGATCTTATTACATTACTTCTGCGGTTGTTTGCCAGGTAGATTTGCTGCTATTGATACACCTATTTTTCGTTTCAATTTATACGTAAAAACCTTACAGCGCTACCAACGCCATCAATACGGACACGTCGACTGCGCCAGTAAACAAATCAACGCTACATGAAAAACCTGTTTGCTTTCACGCGGAGCGACAAGCTAATCCTAGGCACCTAACCGGGCATCCACAGGAGAAAAGTCGTCGCGAGATTTTTAGGTCGCGTAAAATGTAGGTGTATTTGGAATTCCTTATATGAAGGGCAACAGCGAAAGCCCTAAGATACAATGTTCTACATGCTCGTGAACCGTACCGCACCGAATTGTGTTCGTGAACATAGAGAAGGTAGCGACAAGCAGCTGATTCACGATGACGCCAAGGGTTGATAAACATCGCGACAATTGATGATATAGGAAGCCTAGTAAAACTACTGGGTAGATGAGATAGCCCGAACGGTCCGTTTGCTGACTTTTGATCATATTGCTTAGCGTAAAATTACATAATGACAAATGAAAATATATTACTGACAATTGCGCTTTTGATCAGTGTGATAGTACCGCAACACCTTTGGAATTAATAACATTTTGATGTGTAACATTTTCTAAGTTTAGCATCCACATTTTAAATCATTAATGAAATTATATAATATACGTGGTATTGTTTAATTTTAGTACCGTTTGTTGCATCTACCTGCTTTTTTATGACAATTTCTCCATCAAGCCATCTTTACCGTATTTATCGCCATTAGCAACATTGAATGAAACTCTAATTAATGATAATTTTAAGCATAGTTCTCAACGAGGTTTCATCTTGGTGCTACCCGAGTACTGACCTTATCATTGAACCAAGAAGGCATTAGGTTAACCGTGAAGAGTTAGTGATCAACGCGAATATATAGCAATTAGGTGCTCTTGCTGGCCAACACTCTAGCGAGTGCTATTTAAAGGATAAAATTACAATATTCTATAGATACAATTCTAATTCGATCTCCTTTATATTATTCGCGGGACGATGATATAGAGGTTACACTGAATATGTCATCATCGCGACGATGCAAGTATACAATGCGGTCCAGTAGCAGTACCCTTCTGTTTGTAGGCCTAATATGTCTAAACAGAAGTTACCGTGGCTAACTGGTATGTAATTGCCCGTTTGTTATTGTCTTTTAGTAGTTGTATTTGTTTAATTATTAGAAATGTGTCTTATTTTTCGTCAGCAATCCCAATGCTGTTCCAATAAAACATTTAGAAAGACTAACTTAATTTTGCCAATGTTACTTGATTGCATTTTCACGCCTCAAAACTACTACCGGTGTCATAGACCATTCACTAATGCGATTTTCAGAACCGGTGTTTCTAAACATTACCTACCGTTGAACTTGAGCGTATATCGTTAACTTGATTATCAAATAGTGGTCAATTGAAAAAGCTCAAAAATTACAAGCATATTTTAGGTAATCTAGGAAAGGATCAACAAGAATTTCTAATTCCTGAGCATTACCTATATTATTATTATTATATAATTAAAATAATAATAATAATAATAATAATAAAAAGAAATAAGACCCGACATCAGTTGTTCATAAAAATAATGTCGAAAAAAAAATTTTGAATGAACGTTCAGCTGAAACGAAACGCAATTTTACAACTATACTTGCGCATACAGAATACGGACGAGTGTGCCTTCGCCATCCTGTGTCCTTGTATCTAATAATAGTATCATGCTATGATTTGACTTTCGATCTTCCCTCTACCTATTTTCGCCATTTTCAACGTTCAAATAATAGAACCAATGCGTAAACCGTTTCCTGCCACTAAAGAAATCATCGATTATGGGTATATTATTTGCCCGTTCAAGACACTTCGAGAGGTGCGCTATTGAAAAGCTTTTGGAAGGGGCGTTGAATAACGGTGTTCATTGATTAAGGTTACACCTTAAAGTATTTAAAATTCAAAACGGTAGTTTGAAGTACTTTTGTAACTTAGTAAGGTCGTAAAATACGCAAGCTTCGATCTAATAAGCCTCTTGAAAGGATTCAGATCCAATACTGCCCCACTTATCGCCCAGCCTTAATCTAATTGTAAATTTTCTTCGAGTAATAGATATCGTCCTTTTTGTATATTTGATATATATTGTGTACCGAACAAACGGTGTCAATAAAAGTTCTTATAAGGTTATTATTTTTTTTTTACGATAACGTTAGTTCTTCAAAGCTGTGTCGTCTTTAGTTCCATGGCTATAAAGCAATTACCAATGGAAGTGTAAGTACAGTCACAATTTTCTTTCTTAATGGCAGAGGTTAACCGCCCACGGATTGCAAAGAACCGCTAATGTGTTCAGTCCAAGATGGCGGCCTCCTTAACCCGCGTTCGAATACCTCAATTTTTTGTTAACTTTACAAATTGTAAAGCACTTAAGGAACGAAAACAATGTTTGTTCAATCTAATAAAAAGTTGTGGCGACAAAGTATCGCACTACGAACGAAAATTAGTTGGTTATAGTCAGGAGCAGATGTATCAGGTTGTTAGTGATACTAGTCGTTATCCAGAGTTTTTGCCATGGTGCCACCAATCCAAAGCCGTAGGTCGTCGGGGCCTTATAGAGCACGTACAGCTCACTGTCGGATTCACCCCATTTGAGGAAACCTACTTGTCAGAGGTATGTGCAGAGAATTATAACGAACAAAGTGTACTTCCTTGATCATATGAGCCTGAGATGTGCCCACAAGCATCATGTAAACACCATAGTTCTTTAGTCACTTTCACCCGCGGACACGCGCTCGCGAGATATATTTAAAAATCACGTTTTTTTTTTTTTAATTACTATCATGCATTATTATACCTTACAATTCTATCAGATGGATGTAATTTGAGTCACAGTAATAGTCAGCTTAGGGCAGAGCTGGCTCCCATAGGTTCGTAAGTGAATATATACAATGTTCAGGGTTTTACTAGTTTTATTATTATTATTATTACTAACTTTATTATTTGCATGCACTTACTAGGAGAGTTTAACATAACTAAAATATCATTCAGTAGTTATTCTATATATTTAAAAATTTTTTTTGCATTTATTCTATTTTAAAAGCAATTTTCTATCATTAGTAATGCGCACACATGCTCTTAGAATTGAGGATCTCTTCAGTAACTGAAGTTGTATCTTGACACAACGCTTACGTGTGCTGCGACATAATGCTACTAGGCGACTGACTACAGTGGCCTAAGTACTTCTTGAAGCAAAGCGACTGTAATCTGCACAATAAAATACAATATATCATTGCAGGTGAGCTAAAGCATTTCGAACTCAGCTACTCGAATCAATTTCATCTGGGTAAATAACAATGAAGAGGATCGCTAGACTTGGTACCGTTGGTTACATCATGACTTTGGTAATTCTAGTATTATTATGTTTGCTTCTACATGCAGGTAACCCGGCAACAGCCAAATCGAATTCGGACCTACTCAGCGGAAGGCACATTCTTCCGGGACCTCGAGTCGCGTTGGATGTTTGTGGCTCACGATGAACAATCATGTATACTCGACTTTGAGGTTAGCTTTGTCGTAAAGTCACCGCTGCAAACTCCCTTAGCCAATGCGTTCCTTAAGACTACTGCATCGCAGATGAGTCGAGCTTTCATAGATCGGGCGCATGTATTATACGGAAAACCGTCTCGCGAGGAAAAGGAATTGAATGATTCGAAGAGCTAACAGAACTATCAGTGTATCGATTGAACTCGCTCCTCATTTGACTACGTTTGTCCTAAAATATCCTAAATATACATATATTAATATAACTGCTTTTCAAGTCTGAAAGTAGCGTTAAAAGCCAGTTCGGCCAGGGATGTCTAGCATCTAGTTCATTGCAAGTTGCTACAGCTTTAGATAAAATTACGTCAGCCATGGAGCGAGTTAATGTATAAACATGTTTAATAGACTCTGCTGAGATCAACAGGTAACCAGTTTTTTGGAGAAGGGAAGAAGTTTTGTAGATAGTAAGTTTTATAATACCGAAGTGAAATTGTTCATGAATCGTCTAACTGTAATAAAGACAGCTATATAAAGGAAGAAAGAACGTGCTATCTTTGTATGAGCTATTGAATATTAATTCGTCTGGGTTGCGAACTCGGTTCAGTAACTGCCTTATTTTACCCTTGGCCACAAAGCACAGAAGAGTCTAGAAAGGAACTCACATAGAGATTCGATAGACTTCAAACTTTTGCATTACAAAGTACTTGTAGTATTATTATTATTGTATTATATATTATAATTAATCTTCCGTTAACAACTTAAGTCACCTAAATTTGTCGTCTCTAGGGAACAGAATTAGAATACTGGTCAATTTTTTACATTGGTTCACGAAATTAAAGCATTATCCTATCTACGTTATTTATAGATGAAAAAAATACTATATAGCTAGCTTTGAATGGATTGTTCGCTTGAATGTTTCTTTTTTTTTTTTACCTCTTTTTAAACATGTCGACCTAATTTGCTAAAATGAAACAAAAATTAAAAAGCAACTCGATCAGACATGTGATAAATAAGATCCAGAGAACAAAAAGGCCAAGAAAATCTCATTTAAAATAGGAGTTTGAAGTCGAACAAGTTAACTTCATCATCGATTATTGACCGTATAAATAAGTTAATTTATATGAGATTGTTTTCCCAAATTGTAAATCGAATTACACAATTAGCTGTTGTTTTTTATGTAATGGATTATTGTATATTGTACCGTATCAACAATCTGAAAAACCCAATAAGTATCTTATGATCATGTTACGTATATTCGTATCGAGGCTTATTTCAATTATCGTAGATAATAAAGGACCAGTTCATTACATGAATCTGAATTTGTAATAAGTTATCGAGAAAATAGCGAGAATTGGCCTTCAAAGAGGATGACCGGCAGCTTTCTTAGTTGGGCAGGGCAATGTTGACAAAGTATGTCTAACGTATAATAGTCCATATTACGCGTGAAGCCGTATAGTTTTCTTGGCTCTATCACATGTACTATCCTACGACCTTTGACCTTTGAACGAGCGACCTTTCAACTTAGGCTAACATTAAGAATAGCAACTAATGAAATGCGTTTATCGTGTGCAGCTTCTAAAATGATATACCCTTCATCAAATGTAATTTGTTGGCTAAAATGGTTGGTAACGTATGCACTGATTATTTAGCTTTTTATAAGATTTGCGTAATTGTTTTCACTGTAAGTAAAGACCAAGTAAAGAGTTACAACTAATGGTCTCTGGCCCCGAATAAATCTGACATAAGACCGTCACGTCCTAGATACTAATGAACCTTATTGTAATTGGCACTATGCTAAACAAAATAGTAATTTTTGGTTGGCCTAAGATATCGGTATTAGTTTCTATTTTTATATATATGCGCAAAGATGTATAACTAAGCGACGTAATGTTTAAGCAAAATTAACCATGTTACTCGTTATCTAGCTTAATAGGGTGGGAACATGTCATGCGACGCGTAAGGTACAAAATATAATAACAAGCGCTTATCCGTCTAATAGCTTCAGTCTCAGTACACATTGAGCCACCTACAGATGGTAACATCGCAAAACTTTATCAATAGAACCTAATGAATGCCGACTGAAAGTGACGAATATATTATAATTACGTTCTGACTGTAATTAAAAATCGATCTTTCGAAAATGAATTCAGAAGGTATCTACAAGCTATTACCAAACAAGTAAGTCGCTCGACATTACGTAACATTAAGTGAATAAGAATAATTCCTTTATTAGAACTATTGTAACCTGGGAGTGCTGATCCACAAGGTTACTTTTCTATCAAATCATTTTGAGTGAATCGGACCCTTAACGTCCCTCTGAGTCACAACTGCACACAGAGTGTTACGCTGGCCATTGTACATATACATTTGTGCGGCAATGGACTGAGAATAAGACTGTATTACGCAGACTCACTGCGGCATCTATTAGCGTCGTATTGCACACCTTGCCCATACATGCGTCGTTATAATCTTGTGGGTTTATTTGAAAATAAATTGAGCTTAGCAAATTTAAACTAAGTACAATTAACACAACTAGAGCCTTGTGGCTTTTCGGATCGGTTACACCCCTACCAGGAGCTGCATTTGAGGGGTCAACGAATCGGCGAACGTTTTCGATATAAATAGAGAACACCTGTTAGAAACTATAACGATCCCAGACTTTCAAGCGTTCAATAGCTGTAAAAGTATAAAATCTCTAGCTAGGCTGCATGAACAGTCGACGACAGATATGAATTCGAGTGGTGTTCTTATCCCAACGTTTGGGTAAAATTGTGTGTAAAAGGTAAGTTATTATACCATCAGAAGTTCTATTACTCCTATTTTAAATAGTATAAAGAAGTACTTCTTGATTATGGACTTTTCCTTCCCCTGCACATTTGAATATATACATGCAAGGAGCTCTGCATCATGAACGTCCACGCGAGCAATTACTGGGTTTAGAAGTTATGTGCTGAAGGCAAAACGTACGTATCCAGTTTACTACCTGTTTCATTTGATTCTATTTTGCATTTCCACTTAATCCATTGGTCCAATTAGCAGTCTTCACCATTCTATTTTCATCTGTCAAGACGAGTATTATATTACGCCTGTATTCTCCGTTAATTATCTACAAGGTAGGAGATCTCTATGGCTTTTTACTTCTCGCTGGTGGACGATTTCCAATATGCTCTAAAATGTGGCGACAGATGAAAATATAAATGAATGACGGGTGTTTCTTTCAATAAGTGTTTTGCTGTGGTGATTAAATATCGTGCCCTAAACACTGTAGAACGCGCTATTTATCAGTAGCGCTTTGCAAGTGGACATCGCGTTTAATTGTCAGTGTCATTAGATCCAGTTCAAAAAGATATTTTCCTGTTGAACTCGTTTTCACCATCGCTTCGCCAAGATGGCAGATTTCAGTTGGTGATGGGTCTATTGATGGGTCGGAGAACGCATAGAAATAGATCACATCTTCCCTTCTCTACCGGATGGAAGTCACGCGGGGCTTTGTCGCCATCGCCATCGTGAGCACCAGGTTATCGGGAGCTCGGCTCAACGTACGGCGAAAAGCCTCGGAGAAGATCAGTCGACACTCGGCCAGTTGGCTTTAACACTTCCACGAAAGATGGATGGATGAATAATAACAGCCAACGGTCAGGCTTCCATTGCCTGCTGGGAACAGCAGCAACCGTATGACAAAATGGCTCGTCTACAAACAACGAAAAGAATACTCTACTATCATTTCATGAGACAGAGCTATTCGCTACTGAAAAAATTACGCCGTTTCGTTTGGGCCGGGAAAAAAATGAGCCCACTCCTGTTATCCCATCACTGGAGGAGACAGAAACTAAATAATTATCTCGTTTTTATATTATTGTTTCGCTTGCTCCAAACCTACGTTTTTAAGAGCAAACGGAGCTGCTTTATAGAAGTGCACCTCCTTGGACTCGTATGTGAAACGGAATGCAATCAAGAGCACAGACTCAGAGTATAACTCGGCTTAGTAGGAACGTGTGTATATATATGTCAAGTTAAACTAAGACATCGTAGTTTTTATAAGGCAAAAGAAACTTTATAAACATAATGCATTGTCCGAATAAAACGGTATTTGTGACATACGAAACAACATTGGGCATAGGCAAGAGCACTCATCAGGATACGCCATAGGTAACTATTTACGCCGGAAGAATGCCCATAATAATATTTATACACGCCTCGATCTGAAAGGACAGTGCTATTCTTTCTCTCTTTTCAAACAAACTGCAACTCGTCGATGGGCCCATACTTAGGCCATTCAAGTGCAGGCTTCACAGAATTTCATGTGGATCTATGGCGGACGAATTACAATCCTTGACCTGTCTAACGTGATAGTAAATAATTACAAAGCATTGGTTTTACTAGCCATAATCACAGTCTCTTTTTTAATTTTTTTAATAAAAACGCATTTAGTTTTATTGAATTACTAATTTCTTTGCACGAATTCATAGGTGCTCGTCCGCGTATAGCCTAACTTCTGACTACGACATAGATGTTTGCAACTACAAAATAAGGTAATTCTACTAGGTCAATTTAGGGCGCAACAAAAGAAACTTTTACAACTATGCTGGTATAATCTTTCTCTTGATAGCTTCTCCCATGGTGCAGATCCACTTATTTCTCGCTTAACTTGGCTTGGCCCTTTTAAGCTACGCTCCTAGTTTCGATCATAACAATTTTGCTTTGGATTCGGAAAATATTTTATTTATAAACATATTTAAAGGTTTATGGAGTCACTATTTAACGAAATTTTCTCTCATGCTCTCATTCCTGTTGTTTTTTTATGTACGCTATGAATTATTATGAAAAACGCTTTATTATGAAACTAATGTCATCAGTCGTACGTTTTCGATTAGTTAAATTATTTGTCAACAATTAATCATTTATTACTTAATTACTATGATTTTCTATAACTTCAAACTTTTTCTTTTATCTCGTTAGATGAATGACTCCCATTGAGAACAGGAATTAGCGAATTAGGAATCTGTAAATGAAAAAAAAAAAAGCAGAATGTTCGGGCTTCCAATGGCTATAGGCTGCAATAGGCTAAATAGTTGACTGCTGCGAAATAAGAAAGAAGTAGCTTCTAAAATTTAAATATGGAAACATCAAATAAGCAAATGATTCCAATTCGCACGCGGCCTTTGCGGACAGATACGCTTTGTGAGAGTAGGCTGGGACGTAGTATTCACAGAGCATAAAAATCTACCGCCATGTATATTGTCATAGAACTCGTTCCAAACCAAACATAGTGAGTGCTTTTTATGAATAGACATTTCAGTACAAAGCAGCTTTTCTTGCTCTCATTCAAGTCACAGACAATTCACGTCTTCAGCTCAAAAAAATAAAGGCAACACTAGTGATTCTTACAATAGGCACCTTTACAAGAAGGAGGTGCGCAGCACGAGCAAGCCTGTTCTAGTTATCCGTTTGCACTGCACCATTAAAAATAAGTGAGACCAAATAAAGTAACCCGAACCGAGCTTACAAATCCTTTTGAAAAAAACAATTCGTACCTTTATCGCGTAAGAACATATCTATAGGAGTCGTCTTGTTTCGCCAATACGAAGATTTTGGAGGTTACGCTCAAGTTCTTGCCGCGGGGGGTACTGCTCTAATAGGACGGTTGTAAATTGACATTAAAAATACATACTGTTTTTTCACACTAGTTATAATGTTGGCATTCATTCTATGCGTATCTTCTCTATTTTTGTACGAAACAAATAGGTATATAACTAGGACAAAGCGATAGTTTATATAAGAGGTAGCTACCTTTCCATGTGCACAAAGGTCTGCTCTTTCTTATCGCAGCGTCGTTTATATCGAGTAGGGAATTTACACAGGCGCTTGCTTCATTTTGTCTAAGTCGCATAAATCACAACCTTCTGTAGCTCTCAACTTTCATCTTTGCTATATGTGATGCTGCCCACGCAGGCAGATTCTGATCTTTCGGCGCATGGCAGGTCTCTGGAAATGAACTCCTCTCGTTTTTGTGCAAGTAATAGCGCTGTTCGACGATATCAGGTAGTGTTGTATCGCTTCTGTCGCCCCGAAATTGTCTAGCGAACGACGGGAAGTGCTGTTTAAGCTTGCCTTGATATGCAGCCTTCTTGAGAGCTTGGGTAAATTTTTCAGAGGTTGCATAGTAGAGCACGTGGATGTCAGAAGTTGACAGCATCGAGGGTAGCTGGTTCCAGATTTGGATGTCGCATTCTTTCATCTCGTATGCGAGACACGTATTGCTTTACGGGGCATCTGAACTTCACGTATTACCTATTCCAACAAAATCATTAAACTACATGGAGAACATATATATCGGAATATAACGCGCTCTCAAAATCCAGTTAATCTATAAAATTTTACCCAGTCCATATATGTG